>NW_026577933.1:900000-1108249 GCF_029407905.1 Bubalus kerabau
GAGTCACGGGAGGGGACTAGGGCCTCGAGACGCCTTGAAGAAGGACTCTCGAGGTCTTTGTCGGGGGGCGGCGGGAAACCCTCGTTTCCCTCGCCTTCTGCCGGGGACCTTAGGGAACTTCCCAGGGTGCCTCTGAGAGGCGAGGGATCCTGTGGAGGTGGCGGGGCCCCTCGGGACTCCGCTGGGTCTGGCGCAACGGAAGAGGGCCTCACCTCGAGGGGAGGCAGGCACCTCAGGCTTCCTCTGCGTTTCGGAGTCCGACCGCAGGGTCCCTGCAGAGTTGGGACAGGAGAGTCAGGCCTCGTCTTGTCTGAGGAAGGGAACCCCGCTGGCCTCTCGAGTTGCTCAGGGGGTCTCAGGCCCCTCGTCGAGCTGTGTGTGGAACCCGCGGGTCTTTGCGGACGATGCACGGGGGTGGCAGTGCCCCTTCGTGTTGTGCCTTCACCCACAGGGTTGCCTTCGAAGAGGGGTCCGGGCCTCGGGTCCTTCTCAAGAGCGGACCGGGGAATCGGGGGCGTTCGGCCTGTGGCCCCACCCACGTGGCTCGTCTCGAATTTCCTCGTGAGACCGGCCTCATCCTGAGGTGCGCCGGGAAGGCCGGGAACCCCTTCCAGACCACGCAGGGGAATCGCCTCTCCTGTCGCGATCAGGAGGGGAGAAGGGGCTCAGAGGAAGCGGTGCCGGGACCCTCGGTGTTCCCCTCGGGGGAACCCGGCGTGTCGGGGGACTTTTGGGGGTCGCAGGAAGGCTGTCAGGGACCGTCTCGCCCTTCAGGGCGGAACAGGGGACTTCCCTTGAGACGCCGTCGCGGGCAAGGGCCTCATCTTGCCAAGCGGTGGGAACCACGTGGTTTTTCTCGAGTTGCGGCGGCATTCTCGAGTTACGACGGGGATCTCAGCCTTGCCCTTGCGTTGGCCCTGGGAAGCCCAATCTTCCCCTCGGGTTGCGAGGGAAAGCTGGGGGTGGCGCTCGAGTCACTGCAGGGCCTAAGAGACCTCACCTAAGCGTGTGTCCGGGACCTAATTTTCCTCTCCAGGGAAGGCAGGGATCTCGGGGTTGCATTCCAGGCTCCCCCGGGGAGTCAGGCCTCGTCTCGAGGGGAAGCCAAGGACTCCGCTCTCCTCTCGAGTCGCGACGCGGGTCTCTTGGAGCCCCCTGAGCGGCCTCAAGGGATTCCAGCCTCCTCTTCCGTTTGGAGAGAGGACCCGGGATTGCTCTCCAGGCCATGCAGGAAAAGAAGGCCCTCAGCTCGCGAGGACGGGGGCGTCTCAGGGGTTTCCTCGAGCTGCGGCGCCCGTGGGGGTTTTCTCCCGAGGCACGACGAGGATCTCAGGGAGCCTCTCGTGCGGCGCCAGGGAAGTCAGGTCTCCATGCGCGTGGCGAGGGGGAGCGCGTCCTGGCTCTCGAGTCACGGGAGGGGGCTAGGGCCTCGAGACGCCTTGAAGAAGGACTCTCGAGGTCTTTGTCGGGGGGCGGCGGGAAACCCTCGTTTCCCTCGCCTTCTGCCGGGGACCTTAGGGAACTTCCCAGGGTGCCTCTGAGAGGCGAGGGATCCTGTGGAGGTGGCGGGGCCCCTCGGGACTCCGCTGGGTCTGGCGCAACGGAAGAGGGCCTCACCTCGAGGGGAGGCAGGCACCTCAGGCTTCCTCTGCGTTTCGGAGTCCGACCGCAGGGTCCCTGCAGAGTTGGGACAGGAGAGTCAGGCCTCGTCTTGTCTGAGGAAGGGAACCCCGCTGGCCTCTCGAGTTGCTCAGGGGGTCTCAGGCCCCTCGTCGAGCTGTGTGTGGAACCCGCGGGTCTTTGCGGACGATGCACGGGGGTGGCAGTGCCCCTTCGTGTTGTGCCTTCACCCACAGGGTTGCCTTCGAAGAGGGGTCCGGGCCTCGGGTCCTTCTCAAGAGCGGACCGGGGAATCGGGGGCGTTCGGCCTGTGGCCCCACCCACGTGGCTCGTCTCGAATTTCCTCGTGAGACCGGCCTCATCCTGAGGTGCGCCGGGAAGGCCGGGAACCCCTTCCAGACCACGCAGGGGAATCGCCTCTCCTGTCGCGATCAGGAGGGGAGAAGGGGCTCAGAGGAAGCGGTGCCGGGACCCTCGGTGTTCCCCTCGGGGGAACCCGGCGTGTCGGGGGACTTTTGGGGGTCGCAGGAAGGCTGTCAGGGACCGTCTCGCCCTTCAGGGCGGAACAGGGGACTTCCCTTGAGACGCCGTCGCGGGCAAGGGCCTCATCTTGCCAAGCGGTGGGAACCACGTGGTTTTTCTCGAGTTGCGGCGGCATTCTCGAGTTACGACGGGGATCTCAGCCTTCCCCTTGGGTTGGCCCTGGGAAGCCCAATCTTCCCCTCGGGTTGCGAGGGAAAGCTGGGGGTGGCGCTCGAGTCACTGCAGGGCCTAAGAGACCTCACCTAAGCGTGTGTCCGGGACCTAATTTTCCTCTCCAGGGAAGGCAGGGATCTCGGGGTTGCATTCCAGGCTCCCCCGGGGAGTCAGGCCTCGTCTCGAGGGGAAGCCAAGGACTCCGCTCTCCTCTCGAGTCGCGACGCGGGTCTCTTGGAGCCCCCTGAGCGGCCTCAAGGGAGTCCAGCCTCCTCTTCCGTTTGGAGAGAGGACCCGGGATTGCTCTCCAGGCCATGCAGGAAAAGAAGGCCCTCAGCTCGCGAGGACGGGGGCGTCTCAGGGGTTTCCTCGAGCTGCGGCGCCCGTGGGGGTTTTCTCCCGAGGCACGACGAGGATCTCAGGGAGCCTCTCGTGCGGCGCCAGGGAAGTCAGGTCTCCATGCGCGTGGCGAGGGGGAGCGCGTCCTGGCTCTCGAGTCACGGGAGGGGACTAGGGCCTCGAGACGCGTTGAAGAAGGACTCTCGAGGTCTTTGTCGGGGGGCGGCGGGAAACCCTCGTTTCCCTCGCCTTCTGCCGGGGACCTTAGGGAACTTCCCAGGGTGCCTCTGAGAGGCGAGGGATCCTGTGGAGGTGGCGGGGCCCCTCGGGACTCCGCTGGGTCTGGCGCAACGGAAGAGGGCCTCACCTCGAGGGGAGGCAGGCACCTCAGGCTTCCTCTGCGTTTCGGACTCCGACCGCAGGGTCCCTGCAGAGTTGGGACAGGAGAGTCAGGCCTCGTCTTGTCTGAGGAAGGGAACCCCGCTGGCCTCTCGAGTTGCTCAGGGGGTCTCAGGCCCCTCGTCGAGCTGTGTGTGGAACCCGCGGGTCTTTGCGGACGATGCACGGGGGTGGCAGTGCCCCTTCGTGTTGTGCCTTCACCCACAGGGTTGCCTTCGAAGAGGGGTCCGGGCCTCGGGTCCTTCTCAAGAGCGGACCGGGGAATCGGGGGCGTTCGGCCTGTGGCCCCACCCACGTGGCTCGTCTCGAATTTCCTCGTGAGACCGGCCTCATCCTGAGGTGCGCCGGGAAGGCCGGGAACCCCTTCCAGACCACGCAGGGGAATCGCCTCTCCTGTCGCGATCAGGAGGGGAGAAGGGGCTCAGAGGAAGCGGTGCCGGGACCCTCGGTGTTCCCCTCGGGGGAACCCGGCGTGTCGGGGGACTTTTGGGGGTCGCAGGAAGGCTGTCAGGGACCGTCTCGCCCTTCAGGGCGGAACAGGGGACTTCCCTTGAGACGCCGTCGCGGGCAAGGGCCTCATCTTGCCAAGCGGTGGGAACCACGTGGTTTTTCTCGAGTTGCGGCGGCATTCTCGAGTTACGACGGGGATCTCAGCCTTGCCCTTGCGTTGGCCCTGGGAAGCCCAATCTTCCCCTCGGGTTGCGAGGGAAAGCTGGGGGTGGCGCTCGAGTCACTGCAGGGCCTAAGAGACCTCACCTAAGCGTGTGTCCGGGACCTAATTTTCCTCTCCAGGGAAGGCAGGGATCTCGGGGTTGCATTCCAGGCTCCCCCGGGGAGTCAGGCCTCGTCTCGAGGGGAAGCCAAGGACTCCGCTCTCCTCTCGAGTCGCGACGCGGGTCTCTTGGAGCCCCCTGAGCGGCCTCAAGGGAGTCCAGCCTCCTCTTCCGTTTGGAGAGAGGACCCGGGATTGCTCTCCAGGCCATGCAGGAAAAGAAGGCCCTCAGCTCGCGAGGACGGGGGCGTCTCAGGGGTTTCCTCGAGCTGCGGCGCCCGTGGGGGTTTTCTCCCGAGGCACGACGAGGATCTCAGGGAGCCTCTCGTGCGGCGCCAGGGAAGTCAGGTCTCCATGCGCGTGGCGAGGGGGAGCGCGTCCTGGCTCTCGAGTCACGGGAGGGGGCTAGGGCCTCGAGACGCCTTGAAGAAGGACTCTCGAGGTCTTTGTCGGGGGGCGGCGGGAAACCCTCGTTTCCCTCGCCTTCTGCCGGGGACCTTAGGGAACTTCCCAGGGTGCCTCTGAGAGGCGAGGGATCCTGTGGAGGTGGCGGGGCCCCTCGGGACTCCGCTGGGTCTGGCGCAACGGAAGAGGGCCTCACCTCGAGGGGAGGCAGGCACCTCAGGCTTCCTCTGCGTTTCGGAGTCCGACCGCAGGGTCCCTGCAGAGTTGGGACAGGAGAGTCAGGCCTCGTCTTGTCTGAGGAAGGGAACCCCGCTGGCCTCTCGAGTTGCTCAGGGGGTCTCAGGCCCCTCGTCGAGCTGTGTGTGGAACCCGCGGGTCTTTGCGGACGATGCACGGGGGTGGCAGTGCCCCTTCGTGTTGTGCCTTCACCCACAGGGTTGCCTTCGAAGAGGGGTCCGGGCCTCGGGTCCTTCTCAAGAGCGGACCGGGGAATCGGGGGCGTTCGGCCTGTGGCCCCACCCACGTGGCTCGTCTCGAATTTCCTCGTGAGACCGGCCTCATCCTGAGGTGCGCCGGGAAGGCCGGGAACCCCTTCCAGACCACGCAGGGGAATCGCCTCTCCTGTCGCGATCAGGAGGGGAGAAGGGGCTCAGAGGAAGCGGTGCCGGGACCCTCGGTGTTCCCCTCGGGGGAACCCGGCGTGTCGGGGGACTTTTGGGGGTCGCAGGAAGGCTGTCAGGGACCGTCTCGCCCTTCAGGGCGGAACAGGGGACTTCCCTTGAGACGCCGTCGCGGGCAAGGGCCTCATCTTGCCAAGCGGTGGGAACCACGTGGTTTTTCTCGAGTTGCGGCGGCATTCTCGAGTTACGACGGGGATCTCAGCCTTCCCCTTGGGTTGGCCCTGGGAAGCCCAATCTTCCCCTCGGGTTGCGAGGGAAAGCTGGGGGTGGCGCTCGAGTCACTGCAGGGCCTAAGAGACCTCACCTAAGCGTGTGTCCGGGACCTAATTTTCCTCTCCAGGGAAGGCAGGGATCTCGGGGTTGCATTCCAGGCTCCCCCGGGGAGTCAGGCCTCGTCTCGAGGGGAAGCCAAGGACTCCGCTCTCCTCTCGAGTCGCGACGCGGGTCTCTTGGAGCCCCCTGAGCGGCCTCAAGGGAGTCCAGCCTCCTCTTCCGTTTGGAGAGAGGACCCGGGATTGCTCTCCAGGCCATGCAGGAAAAGAAGGCCCTCAGCTCGCGAGGACGGGGGCGTCTCAGGGGTTTCCTCGAGCTGCGGCGCCCGTGGGGGTTTTCTCCCGAGGCACGACGAGGATCTCAGGGAGCCTCTCGTGCGGCGCCAGGGAAGTCAGGTCTCCATGCGCGTGGCGAGGGGGAGCGCGTCCTGGCTCTCGAGTCACGGGAGGGGACTAGGGCCTCGAGACGCGTTGAAGAAGGACTCTCGAGGTCTTTGTCGGGGGGCGGCGGGAAACCCTCGTTTCCCTCGCCTTCTGCCGGGGACCTTAGGGAACTTCCCAGGGTGCCTCTGAGAGGCGAGGGATCCTGTGGAGGTGGCGGGGCCCCTCGGGACTCCGCTGGGTCTGGCGCAACGGAAGAGGGCCTCACCTCGAGGGGAGGCAGGCACCTCAGGCTTCCTCTGCGTTTCGGACTCCGACCGCAGGGTCCCTGCAGAGTTGGGACAGGAGAGTCAGGCCTCGTCTTGTCTGAGGAAGGGAACCCCGCTGGCCTCTCGAGTTGCTCAGGGGGTCTCAGGCCCCTCGTCGAGCTGTGTGTGGAACCCGCGGGTCTTTGCGGACGATGCACGGGGGTGGCAGTGCCCCTTCGTGTTGTGCCTTCACCCACAGGGTTGCCTTCGAAGAGGGGTCCGGGCCTCGGGTCCTTCTCAAGAGCGGACCGGGGAATCGGGGGCGTTCGGCCTGTGGCCCCACCCACGTGGCTCGTCTCGAATTTCCTCGTGAGACCGGCCTCATCCTGAGGTGCGCCGGGAAGGCCGGGAACCCCTTCCAGACCACGCAGGGGAATCGCCTCTCCTGTCGCGATCAGGAGGGGAGAAGGGGCTCAGAGGAAGCGGTGCCGGGACCCTCGGTGTTCCCCTCGGGGGAACCCGGCGTGTCGGGGGACTTTTGGGGGTCGCAGGAAGGCTGTCAGGGACCGTCTCGCCCTTCAGGGCGGAACAGGGGACTTCCCTTGAGACGCCGTCGCGGGCAAGGGCCTCATCTTGCCAAGCGGTGGGAACCACGTGGTTTTTCTCGAGTTGCGGCGGCATTCTCGAGTTACGACGGGGATCTCAGCCTTGCCCTTGCGTTGGCCCTGGGAAGCCCAATCTTCCCCTCGGGTTGCGAGGGAAAGCTGGGGGTGGCGCTCGAGTCACTGCAGGGCCTAAGAGATCTCACCTAAGCGTGTGTCCGGGACCTAATTTTCCTCTCCAGGGAAGGCAGGGATCTCGGGGTTGCATTCCAGGCTCCCCCGGGGAGTCAGGCCTCGTCTCGAGGGGAAGCCAAGGACTCCGCTCTCCTCTCGAGTCGCGACGCGGGTCTCTTGGAGCCCCCTGAGCGCCCTCAAGGGAGTCCAGCCTCCTCTTCCGTTTGGAGAGAGGACCCGGGATTGCTCTCCAGGCCATGCAGGAAAAGAAGGCCCTCAGCTCGCGAGGACGGGGGCGTCTCAGGGGTTTCCTCGAGCTGCGGCGCCCGTGGGGGTTTTCTCCCGAGGCACGACGAGGATCTCAGGGAGCCTCTCGTGCGGCGCCAGGGAAGTCAGGTCTCCATGCGCGTGGCGAGGGGGAGCGCGTCCTGGCTCTCGAGTCACGGGAGGGGGCTAGGGCCTCGAGACGCCTTGAAGAAGGACTCTCGAGGTCTTTGTCGGGGGGCGGCGGGAAACCCTCGTTTCCCTCGCCTTCTGCCGGGGACCTTAGGGAACTTCCCAGGGTGCCTCTGAGAGGCGAGGGATCCTGTGGAGGTGGCGGGGCCCCTTGGGACTCCGCTGGGTCTGGCGCAACGGAAGAGGGCCTCACCTCGAGGGGAGGCAGGCACCTCAGGCTTCCTCTGCGTTTCGGAGTCCGACCGCAGGGTCCCTGCAGAGTTGGGACAGGAGAGTCAGGCCTCGTCTTGTCTGAGGAAGGGAACCCCGCTGGCCTCTCGAGTTGCTCAGGGGGTCTCAGGCCCCTCGTCGAGCTGTGTGTGGAACCCGCGGGTCTTTGCGGACGATGCACGGGGGTGGCAGTGCCCCTTCGTGTTGTGCCTTCACCCACAGGGTTGCCTTCGAAGAGGGGTCCGGGCCTCGGGTCCTTCTCAAGAGCGGACCGGGGAATCGGGGGCGTTCGGCCTGTGGCCCCACCCACGTGGCTCGTCTCGAATTTCCTCGTGAGACCGGCCTCATCCTGAGGTGCGCCGGGAAGGCCGGGAACCCCTTCCAGACCACGCAGGGGAATCGCCTCTCCTGTCGCGATCAGGAGGGGAGAAGGGGCTCAGAGGAAGCGGTGCCGGGACCCTCGGTGTTCCCCTCGGGGGAACCCGGCGTGTCGGGGGACTTTTGGGGGTCGCAGGAAGGCTGTCAGGGACCGTCTCGCCCTTCAGGGCGGAACAGGGGACTTCCCTTGAGACGCCGTCGCGGGCAAGGGCCTCATCTTGCCAAGCGGTGGGAACCACGTGGTTTTTCTCGAGTTGCGGCGGCATTCTCGAGTTACGACGGGGATCTCAGCCTTGCCCTTGCGTTGGCCCTGGGAAGCCCAATCTTCCCCTCGGGTTGCGAGGGAAAGCTGGGGGTGGCGCTCGAGTCACTGCAGGGCCTAAGAGATCTCACCTAAGCGTGTGTCCGGGACCTAATTTTCCTCTCCAGGGAAGGCAGGGATCTCGGGGTTGCATTCCAGGCTCCCCCGGGGAGTCAGGCCTCGTCTCGAGGGGAAGCCAAGGACTCCGCTCTCCTCTCGAGTCGCGACGCGGGTCTCTTGGAGCCCCCTGAGCGGCCTCAAGGGAGTCCAGCCTCCTCTTCCGTTTGGAGAGAGGACCCGGGATTGCTCTCCAGGCCATGCAGGAAAAGAAGGCCCTCAGCTCGCGAGGACGGGGGCGTCTCAGGGGTTTCCTCGAGCTGCGGCGCCCGTGGGGGTTTTCTCCCGAGGCACGACGAGGATCTCAGGGAGCCTCTCGTGCGGCGCCAGGGAAGTCAGGTCTCCATGCGCGTGGCGAGGGGGAGCGCGTCCTGGCTCTCGAGTCACGGGAGGGGGCTAGGGCCTCGAGACGCCTTGAAGAAGGACTCTCGAGGTCTTTGTCGGGGGGCGGCGGGAAACCCTCGTTTCCCTCGCCTTCTGCCGGGGACCTTAGGGAACTTCCCAGGGTGCCTCTGAGAGGCGAGGGATCCTGTGGAGGTGGCGGGGCCCCTTGGGACTCCGCTGGGTCTGGCGCAACGGAAGAGGGCCTCACCTCGAGGGGAGGCAGGCACCTCAGGCTTCCTCTGCGTTTCGGAGTCCGACCGCAGGGTCCCTGCAGAGTTGGGACAGGAGAGTCAGGCCTCGTCTTGTCTGAGGAAGGGAACCCCGCTGGCCTCTCGAGTTGCTCAGGGGGTCTCAGGCCCCTCGTCGAGCTGTGTGTGGAACCCGCGGGTCTTTGCGGACGATGCACGGGGGTGGCAGTGCCCCTTCGTGTTGTGCCTTCACCCACAGGGTTGCCTTCGAAGAGGGGTCCGGGCCTCGGGTCCTTCTCAAGAGCGGACCGGGGAATCGGGGGCGTTCGGCCTGTGGCCCCACCCACGTGGCTCGTCTCGAATTTCCTCGTGAGACCGGCCTCATCCTGAGGTGCGCCGGGAAGGCCGGGAACCCCTTCCAGACCACGCAGGGGAATCGCCTCTCCTGTCGCGATCAGGAGGGGAGAAGGGGCTCAGAGGAAGCGGTGCCGGGACCCTCGGTGTTCCCCTCGGGGGAACCCGGCGTGTCGGGGGACTTTTGGGGGTCGCAGGAAGGCTGTCAGGGACCGTCTCGCCCTTCAGGGCGGAACAGGGGACTTCCCTTGAGACGCCGTCGCGGGCAAGGGCCTCATCTTGCCAAGCGGTGGGAACCACGTGGTTTTTCTCGAGTTGCGGCGGCATTCTCGAGTTACGACGGGGATCTCAGCCTTCCCCTTGGGTTGGCCCTGGGAAGCCCAATCTTCCCCTCGGGTTGCGAGGGAAAGCTGGGGGTGGCGCTCGAGTCACTGCAGGGCCTAAGAGACCTCACCTAAGCGTGTGTCCGGGACCTAATTTTCCTCTCCAGGGAAGGCAGGGATCTCGGGGTTGCATTCCAGGCTCCCCCGGGGAGTCAGGCCTCGTCTCGAGGGGAAGCCAAGGACTCCGCTCTCCTCTCGAGTCGCGACGCGGGTCTCTTGGAGCCCCCTGAGCGGCCTCAAGGGAGTCCAGCCTCCTCTTCCGTTTGGAGAGAGGACCCGGGATTGCTCTCCAGGCCATGCAGGAAAAGAAGGCCCTCAGCTCGCGAGGACGGGGGCGTCTCAGGGGTTTCCTCGAGCTGCGGCGCCCGTGGGGGTTTTCTCCCGAGGCACGACGAGGATCTCAGGGAGCCTCTCGTGCGGCGCCAGGGAAGTCAGGTCTCCATGCGCGTGGCGAGGGGGAGCGCGTCCTGGCTCTCGAGTCACGGGAGGGGACTAGGGCCTCGAGACGCCTTGAAGAAGGACTCTCGAGGTCTTTGTCGGGGGGCGGCGGGAAACCCTCGTTTCCCTCGCCTTCTGCCGGGGACCTTAGGGAACTTCCCAGGGTGCCTCTGAGAGGCGAGGGATCCTGTGGAGGTGGCGGGGCCCCTCGGGACTCCGCTGGGTCTGGCGCAACGGAAGAGGGCCTCACCTCGAGGGGAGGCAGGCACCTCAGGCTTCCTCTGCGTTTCGGACTCCGACCGCAGGGTCCCTGCAGAGTTGGGACAGGAGAGTCAGGCCTCGTCTTGTCTGAGGAAGGGAACCCCGCTGGCCTCTCGAGTTGCTCAGGGGGTCTCAGGCCCCTCGTCGAGCTGTGTGTGGAACCCGCGGGTCTTTGCGGACGATGCACGGGGGTGGCAGTGCCCCTTCGTGTTGTGCCTTCACCCACAGGGTTGCCTTCGAAGAGGGGTCCGGGCCTCGGGTCCTTCTCAAGAGCGGACCGGGGAATCGGGGGCGTTCGGCCTGTGGCCCCACCCACGTGGCTCGTCTCGAATTTCCTCGTGAGACCGGCCTCATCCTGAGGTGCGCCGGGAAGGCCGGGAACCCCTTCCAGACCACGCAGGGGAATCGCCTCTCCTGTCGCGATCAGGAGGGGAGAAGGGGCTCAGATGAAGCGGTGCCGGGACCCTCGGTGTTCCCCTCGGGGGAACCCGGCGTGTCGGGGGACTTTTGGGGGTCGCAGGAAGGCTGTCAGGGACCGTCTCGCCCTTCAGGGCGGAACAGGGGACTTCCCTTGAGACGCCGTCGCGGGCAAGGGCCTCATCTTGCCAAGCGGTGGGAACCACGTGGTTTTTCTCGAGTTTCGGCGGCATTCTCGAGTTACGACGGGGATCTCAGCCTTGCCCTTGGGTTGGCCCTGGGAAGCCCAATCTTCCCCTCGGGTTGCGAGGGAAAGCTGGGGGTGGCGCTCGAGTCACTGCAGGGCCTAAGAGACCTCACCTAAGCGTGTGTCCGGGACCTAATTTTCCTCTCCAGGGAAGGCAGGGATCTCGGGGTTGCATTCCAGGCTCCCCCGGGGAGTCAGGCCTCGTCTCGAGGGGAAGCCAAGGACTCCGCTCTCCTCTCGAGTCGCGACGCGGGTCTCTTGGAGCCCCCTGAGCGGCCTCAAGGGAGTCCAGCCTCCTCTTCCGTTTGGAGAGAGGACCCGGGATTGCTCTCCAGGCCATGCAGGAAAAGAAGGCCCTCAGCTCGCGAGGACGGGGGCGTCTCAGGGGTTTCCTCGAGCTGCGGCGCCCGTGGGGGTTTTCTCCCGAGGCACGACGAGGATCTCAGGGAGCCTCTCGTGCGGCGCCAGGGAAGTCAGGTCTCCATGCGCGTGGCGAGGGGGAGCGCGTCCTGGCTCTCGAGTCACGGGAGGGGACTAGGGCCTCGAGACGCCTTGAAGAAGGACTCTCGAGGTCTTTGTCGGGGGGCGGCGGGAAACCCTCGTGTCCCTCGCCTTCTGCCGGGGACCTTAGGGAACTTCCCAGGGTGCCTCTGAGAGGCGAGGGATCCTGTGGAGGTGGCGGGGCCCCTCGGGACTCCGCTGGGTCTGGCGCAACGGAAGAGGGCCTCACCTCGAGGGGAGGCAGGCACCTCAGGCTTCCTCTGCGTTTCGGACTCCGACCGCAGGGTCCGTGCAGAGTTGGGACAGGAGAGTCAGGCCTCGTCTTGTCTGAGGAAGGGAACCCCGCTGGCCTCTCGAGTTGCTCAGGGGGTCTCAGGCCCCTCGTCGAGCTGTGTGTGGAACCCGCGGGTCTTTGCGGACGATGCACGGGGGTGGCAGTGCCCCTTCGTGTTGTGCCTTCACCCACAGGGTTGCTTTCGAAGAGGGGTCCGGGCCTCGGGTCCTTCTCAAGAGTGGACCGGGGAATCGGGGGCGTTCGGCCTGTGGCCCCACCCACGTGGCTCGTCTCGAATTTCCTCGTGAGACCGGCCTCATCCTGAGGTGCGCCGGGAAGGCCGGGAACCCCTTCCAGACCACGCAGGGGAATCGCCTCTCCTGTCGCGATCAGGAGGGGAGAAGGGGCTCAGAGGAAGCGGTGCCGGAACCCTCGGTGTTCCCCTCGGGGGAACCCTGCGTGTCGGGGGACTTTTGGGGGTCGCAGGAAGGCTGTCAGGGACCGTCTCGCCCTTCAGGGCGGAACAGGGGACTTCCCTTGAGACGCCGTCGCGGGCAAGGGCCTCATCTTGCCAAGCGGTGGGAACCACGTGGTTTTTCTCGAGTTGCGGCGGCATTCTCGAGTTACGACGGGGATCTCAGCCTTCCCCTTGGGTTGGCCCTGGGAAGCCCAATCTTCCCCTCGGGTTGCGAGGGAAAGCTGGGGGTGGCGCTCGAGTCACTGCAGGGCCTAAGAGACCTCACCTAAGCGTGTGTCCGGGACCTAATTTTCCTCTCCAGGGAAGGCAGGGATCTCGGGGTTGCATTCCAGGCTCCCCCGGGGAGTCAGGCCTCGTCTCGAGGGGAAGCCAAGGACTCCGCTCTCCTCTCGAGTCGCGACGCGGGTCTCTTGGAGCCCCCTGAGCGGCCTCAAGGGAGTCCAGCCTCCTCTTCCGTTTGGAGAGAGGACCCGGGATTGCTCTCCAGGCCATGCAGGAAAAGAAGGCCCTCAGCTCGCGAGGACGGGGGCGTCTCAGGGGTTTCCTCGAGCTGCGGCGCCCGTGGGGGTTTTCTCCCGAGGCACGACGAGGATCTCAGGGAGCCTCTCGTGCGGCGCCAGGGAAGTCAGGTCTCCATGCGCGTGGCGAGGGGGAGCGCGTCCTGGCTCTCGAGTCACGGGAGGGGGCTAGGGCCTCGAGACGCCTTGAAGAAGGACTCTCGAGGTCTTTGTCGGGGGGCGGCGGGAAACCCTCGTTTCCCTCGCCTTCTGCCGGGGACCTTAGGGAACTTCCCAGGGTGCCTCTGAGAGGCGAGGGATCCTGTGGAGGTGGCGGGGCCCCTCGGGACTCCGCTGGGTCTGGCGCAACGGAAGAGGGCCTCACCTCGAGGGGAGGCAGGCACCTCAGGCTTCCTCTGCGTTTCGGACTCCGACCGCAGGGTCCCTGCAGAGTTGGGACAGGAGAGTCAGGCCTCGTCTTGTCTGAGGAAGGGAACCCCGCTGGCCTCTCGAGTTGCTCAGGGGGTCTCAGGCCCCTCGTCGAGCTGTGTGTGGAACCCGCGGGTCTTTGCGGACGATGCACGGGGGTGGCAGTGCCCCTTCGTGTTGTGCCTTCACCCACAGGGTTGCCTTCGAAGAGGGGTCCGGGCCTCGGGTCCTTCTCAAGAGCGGACCGGGGAATCGGGGGCGTTCGGCCTGTGGCCCCACCCACGTGGCTCGTCTCGAATTTCCTCGTGAGACCGGCCTCATCCTGAGGTGCGCCGGGAAGGCCGGGAACCCCTTCCAGACCACGCAGGGGAATCGCCTCTCCTGTCGCGATCAGGAGGGGAGAAGGGGCTCAGAGGAAGCGGTGCCGGGACCCTCGGTGTTCCCCTCGGGGGAACCCGGCGTGTCGGGGGACTTTTGGGGGTCGCAGGAAGGCTGTCAGGGACCGTCTCGCCCTTCAGGGCGGAACAGGGGACTTCCCTTGAGACGCCGTCGCGGGCAAGGGCCTCATCTTGCCAAGCGGTGGGAACCACGTGGTTTTTCTCGAGTTGCGGCGGCATTCTCGAGTTACGACGGGGATCTCAGCCTTCCCCTTGGGTTGGCCCTGGGAAGCCCAATCTTCCCCTCGGGTTGCGAGGGAAAGCTGGGGGTGGCGCTCGAGTCACTGCAGGGCCTAAGAGACCTCACCTAAGCGTGTGTCCGGGACCTAATTTTCCTCTCCAGGGAAGGCAGGGATCTCGGGGTTGCATTCCAGGCTCCCCCGGGGAGTCAGGCCTCGTCTCGAGGGGAAGCCAAGGACTCCGCTCTCCTCTCGAGTCGCGACGCGGGTCTCTTGGAGCCCCCTGAGCGGCCTCAAGGGAGTCCAGCCTCCTCTTCCGTTTGGAGAGAGGACCCGGGATTGCTCTCCAGGCCATGCAGGAAAAGAAGGCCCTCAGCTCGCGAGGACGGGGGCGTCTCAGGGGTTTGCTCGAGCTGCGGCGCCCGTGGGGGTTTTCTCCCGAGGCACGACGAGGATCTCAGGGAGCCTCTCGTGCGGCGCCAGGGAAGTCAGGTCTCCATGCGCGTGGCGAGGGGGAGCGCGTCCTGGCTCTCGAGTCACGGGAGGGGACTAGGGCCTCGAGACGCCTTGAAGAAGGACTCTCGAGGTCTTTGTCGGGGGGCGGCGGGAAACCCTCGTTTCCCTCGCCTTCTGCCGGGGACCTTAGGGAACTTCCCAGGGTGCCTCTGAGAGGCGAGGGATCCTGTGGAGGTGGCGGGGCCCCTCGGGACTCCGCTGGGTCTGGCGCAACGGAAGAGGGCCTCACCTCGAGGGGAGGCAGGAACCTCAGGCTTCCCCTGCGTTTCGGACTCCGACCGCAGGGTCCCTGCAGAGTTGGGACAGGAGAGTCAGGCCTCGTCTTGTCTGAGGAAGGGAACCCCGCTGGCCTCTCGAGTTGCTCAGGGGGTCTCAGGCCCCTCGTCGAGCTGTGTGTGGAACCCGCGGGTCTTTGCGGACGATGCACGGGGGTGGCAGTGCCCCTTCGTGTTGTGCCTTCACCCACAGGGTTGCCTTCGAAGAGGGGTCCGGGCCTCGGGTCCTTCTCAAGAGCGGACCGGGGAATCGGGGGCGTTCGGCCTGTGGCCCCACCCACGTGGCTCGTCTCGAATTTCCTCGTGAGACCGGCCTCATCCTGAGGTGCGCCGGGAAGGCCGGGAACCCCTTCCAGACCACGCAGGGGAATCGCCTCTCCTGTCGCGATCAGGAGGGGAGAAGGGGCTCAGAGGAAGCGGTGCCGGGACCCTCGGTGTTCCCCTCGGGGGAACCCGGCGTGTCGGGGGACTTTTGGGGGTCGCAGGAAGGCTGTCAGGGACCGTCTCGCCCTTCAGGGCGGAACAGGGGACTTCCCTTGAGACGCCGTCGCGGGCAAGGGCCTCATCTTGCCAAGCGGTGGGAACCACGTGGTTTTTCTCGAGTTGCGGCGGCATTCTCGTGTTACGACGGGGATCTCAGCCTTCCCCTTGGGTTGGCCCTGGGAAGCCCAATCTTCCCCTCGGGTTGCGAGGGAAAGCTGGGGGTGGCGCTCGAGTCACTGCAGGGCCTAAGAGACCTCACCTAAGCGTGTGTCCGGGACCTAGTTTTCCTCTCCAGGGAAGGCAGGGATCTCGGGGTTGCATTCCAGGCTCCCCCGGAGAGTCAGGCCTCGTCTCGAGGGGAGTCCAAGGACTCCGCTCTCCTCTCGAGTCGCGACGCGGGTCTCTTGGAGCCCCCTGAGCGGCCTCAAGGGAGTCCAGCCTCCTCTTCCGTTTGGAGAGAGGACCCGGGATTGCTCTCCAGGCTATGCAGGAAAAGAAGGCCCTCAGCTCGCGAGGACGGGGGCGTCTCAGGGGTTTCCTCGAGCTGCGGCGCCCATGGGGGTTTTCTCCCGAGGCACGACGAGGATCTCAGGGAGCCTCTCGTGCGGCGCCAGGGAAGTCAGGTCTCCATGCGCGTGGCGAGGGGGAGCGCGTCCTGGCTCTCGAGTCACGGGAGGGGACTAGGGCCTCGAGACGCGTTGAAGAAGGACTCTCGAGGTCTTTGTCGGGGGGCGGCGGGAAACCCTCGTTTCCCTCGCCTTCTGCCGGGGACCTTAGGGAACTTCCCAGGGTGCCTCTGAGAGGCGAGGGATCCTGTGGAGGTGGCGGGGCCCCTCGGGACTCCGCTGGGTCTGGCGCAACGGAAGAGGGCCTCACCTCGAGGGGAGGCAGGCACCTCAGGCTTCCCCTGCGTTTCGGACTCCGACCGCAGGGTCCCTGCAGAGTTGGGACAGGAGAGTCAGGCCTCGTCTTGTCTGAGGAAGGGAACCCCGCTGGCCTCTCGAGTTGCTCAGGGGGTCTCAGGCCCCTCGTCGAGCTGTGTGTGGAACCCGCGGGTCTTTGCGGACGATGCACGGGGGTGGCAGTGCCCCTTCGTGTTGTGCCTTCACCCACAGGGTTGCCTTCGAAGAGGGGTCCGGGCCTCGGGTCCTTCTCAAGAGCGGACCGGGGAATCGGGGGCGTTCGGCCTGTGGCCCCACCCACGTGGCTCGTCTCGAATTTCCTCGTGAGACCGGCCTCATCCTGAGGTGCGCCGGGAAGGCCGGGAACCCCTTCCAGACCACGCAGGGGAATCGCCTCTCCTGTCGCGATCAGGAGGGGAGAAGGGGCTCAGAGGAAGCGGTGCCGGGACCCTCGGTGTTCCCCTCGGGGGAACCCGGCGTGTCGGGGGACTTTTGGGGGTCGCAGGAAAGCTGTCAGGGACCGTCTCGCCCTTCAGGGCGGAACAGGGGACTTCCCTTGAGACGCCGTCGCGGGCAAGGGCCTCATCTTGCCAAGCGGTGGGAACCACGTGGTTTTTCTCGAGTTGCGGCGGCATTCTCGAGTTACGACGGGGATCTCAGCCTTCCACTTGGGTTGGCCCTGGGAAGCCCAATCTTCCCCTCGGGTTGCGAGGGAAAGCTGGGGGTGGCGCTCGAGTCACTGCAGGGCCTAAGAGACCTCACCTAAGCGTGTGTCCAGGACCTAATTTTCCTCTCCAGCGAAGGCAGGAATCTCGGGGTTGCATTCCAGGCTCCCCCGGGGAGTCAGGCCTCGTCTCGAGGGGAAGCCAAGGACTCCGCTCTCCTCTCGAGTCGCGACGCGGGTCTCTTGGAGCCCCCTGAGCGGCCTCAAGGGAGTCCAGCCTCCTCTTCCGTTTGGAGAGAGGACCCGGGATTGCTCTCCAGGCCATGCAGGAAAAGAAGGCCCTCAGCTCGCGAGGACGGGGGCGTCTCAGGGGTTTCCTCGAGCTGCGGCGCCCGTGGGGGTTTTCTCCCGAGGCACGACGAGGATCTCAGGGAGCCTCTCGTGCGGCGCCAGGGAAGTCAGGTCTCCATGCGCGTGGCGAGGGGGAGCGCGTCCTGGCTCTCGAGTCACGGGAGGGGACTAGGGCCTCGAGACGCGTTGAAGAAGGGCTCTCGAGGTCTTTGTCGGGTGGCGGCGGGAAACCCTCGTTTCCCTCGCCTTCTGCCGGGGACCTTAGGGAACTTCCCAGGGTGCCTCTGAGAGGCGAGGGATCCTGTGGAGGTGGCGGGGCCCCTCGGGACTCCGCTGGGTCTGGCGCAACGGAAGAGGGCCTCACCTCGAGGGGAGGCAGGCACCTCAGGCTTCCTCTGCGTTTCGGACTCCGACCGCAGGGTCCCTGCAGAGTTGGGACAGGAGAGTCAGGCCTCGTCTTGTCTGAGGAAGGGAACCCCGCTGGCCTCTCGAGTTGCTCAGGGGGTCTCAGGCCCCTCGTCGAGCTGTGTGTGGAACCCGCGGGTCTTTGCGGACGATGCACGGGGGTGGCAGTGCCCCTTCGTGTTGTGCCTTCACCCACAGGGTTGCCTTCGAAGAGGGGTCCGGGCCTCGGGTCCTTCTCAAGAGCGGACCGGGGAATCGGGGGCGTTCGGCCTGTGGCCCCACCCACGTGGCTCGTCTCGAATTTCCTCGTGAGACCGGCCTCATCCTGAGGTGCGCCGGGAAGGCCGGGAACCCCTTCCAGACCACGCAGGGGAATCGCCTCTCCTGTCGCGATCAGGAGGGGAGAAGGGGCTCAGAGGAAGCGGTGCCGGGACCCTCGGTGTTCCCCTCGGGGGAACCCGGCGTGTCGGGGGACTTTTGGGGGTCGCAGGAAGGCTGTCAGGGACCGTCTCGCCCTTCAGGGCGGAACAGGGGACTTCCCTTGAGACGCCGTCGCGGGCAAGGGCCTCATCTTTCCAAGCGGTGGGAAAAACGTGGTTTTTCTCGAGTTTCGGCGGCATTCTCGAGTTACGACGGGGATCTCAGCCTTGCCCTTGGGTTGGCCCTGGGAAGCCCAATCTTCCCCTCGGGTTGCGAGGGAAAGCTGGGGGTGGCGCTCGAGTCACTGCAGGGCCTAAGAGACCTCAACTAAGCGTGTGTCCGGGACCTAATTTTCCTCTCCAGGGAAGGCAGGGATCTCGGGGTTGCATTCCAGGCTCCCCCGGGGAGTCAGGCCTCGTCTCGAGGGGAAGCCAAGGACTCCGCTCTCCTCTCGAGTCGCGACGCGGGTCTCTTGGAGCCCCCTGAGCGGCCTCAAGGGAGTCCAGCCTCCTCTTCCGTTTGGAGAGAGGACCCGGGATTGCTCTCCAGGCCATGCAGGAAAAGAAGGCCCTCAGCTCGCGAGGACGGGGGCGTCTCAGGGGTTTGCTCGAGCTGCGGCGCCCGTGGGGGTTTTCTCCCGAGGCACGACGAGGATCTCAGGGAGCCTCTCGTGCGGCGCCAGGGAAGTCAGGTCTCCATGCGCGTGGCGAGGGGGAGCGCGTCCTGGCTCTCGAGTCACGGGAGGGGACTAGGGCCTCGAGACGCCTTGAAGAAGGACTCTCGAGGTCTTTGTCGGGGGGCGGCGGGAAACCCTCGTTTCCCTCGCCTTCTGCCGGGGACCTTAGGGAACTTCCCAGGGTGCCTCTGAGAGGCGAGGGATCCTGTGGAGGTGGCGGGGCCCCTCGGGACTCCGCTGGGTCTGGCGCAACGGAAGAGGGCCTCACCTCGAGGGGAGGCAGGAACCTCAGGCTTCCCCTGCGTTTCGGACTCCGACCGCAGGGTCCCTGCAGAGTTGGGACAGGAGAGTCAGGCCTCGTCTTGTCTGAGGAAGGGAACCCCGCTGGCCTCTCGAGTTGCTCAGGGGGTCTCAGGCCCCTCGTCGAGCTGTGTGTGGAACCCGCGGGTCTTTGCGGACGATGCACGGGGGTGGCAGTGCCCCTTCGTGTTGTGCCTTCACCCACAGGGTTGCCTTCGAAGAGGGGTCCGGGCCTCGGGTCCTTCTCAAGAGCGGACCGGGGAATCGGGGGCGTTCGGCCTGTGGCCCCACCCACGTGGCTCGTCTCGAATTTCCTCGTGAGACCGGCCTCATCCTGAGGTGCGCCGGGAAGGCCGGGAACCCCTTCCAGACCACGCAGGGGAATCGCCTCTCCTGTCGCGATCAGGAGGGGAGAAGGGGCTCAGAGGAAGCGGTGCCGGGACCCTCGGTGTTCCCCTCGGGGGAACCCGGCGTGTCGGGGGACTTTTGGGGGTCGCAGGAAGGCTGTCAGGGACCGTCTCGCCCTTCAGGGCGGAACAGGGGACTTCCCTTGAGACGCCGTCGCGGGCAAGGGCCTCATCTTGCCAAGCGGTGGGAACCACGTGGTTTTTCTCGAGTTGCGGCGGCATTCTCGTGTTACGACGGGGATCTCAGCCTTCCCCTTGGGTTGGCCCTGGGAAGCCCAATCTTCCCCTCGGGTTGCGAGGGAAAGCTGGGGGTGGCGCTCGAGTCACTGCAGGGCCTAAGAGACCTCACCTAAGCGTGTGTCCGGGACCTAGTTTTCCTCTCCAGGGAAGGCAGGGATCTCGGGGTTGCATTCCAGGCTCCCCCGGAGAGTCAGGCCTCGTCTCGAGGGGAGTCCAAGGACTCCGCTCTCCTCTCGAGTCGCGACGCGGGTCTCTTGGAGCCCCCTGAGCGGCCTCAAGGGAGTCCAGCCTCCTCTTCCGTTTGGAGAGAGGACCCGGGATTGCTCTCCAGGCCATGCAGGAAAAGAAGGCCCTCAGCTCGCGAGGACGGGGGCGTCTCAGGGGTTTCCTCGAGCTGCGGCGCCCGTGGGGGTTTTCTCCCGAGGCACGACGAGGATCTCAGGGAGCCTCTCGTGCGGCGCCAGGGAAGTCAGGTCTCCATGCGCGTGGCGAGGGGGAGCGCGTCCTGGCTCTCGAGTCACGGGAGGGGACTAGGGCCTCGAGACGCGTTGAAGAAGGACTCTCGAGGTCTTTGTCGGGGGGCGGCGGGAAACCCTCGTTTCCCTCGCCTTCTGCCGGGGACCTTAGGGAACTTCCCAGGGTGCCTCTGAGAGGCGAGGGATCCTGTGGAGGTGGCGGGGCCCCTCGGGACTCCGCTGGGTCTGGCGCAACGGAAGAGGGCCTCACCTCGAGGGGAGGCAGGAACCTCAGGCTTCCCCTGCGTTTCGGACTCCGACCGCAGGGTCCCTGCAGAGTTGGGACAGGAGAGTCAGGCCTCGTCTTGTCTGAGGAAGGGAACCCCGCTGGCCTCTCGAGTTGCTCAGGGGGTCTCAGGCCCCTCGTCGAGCTGTGTGTGGAACCCGCGGGTCTTTGCGGACGATGCACGGGGGTGGCAGTGCCCCTTCGTGTTGTGCCTTCACCCACAGGGTTGCCTTCGAAGAGGGGTCCGGGCCTCGGGTCCTTCTCAAGAGCGGACCGGGGAATCGGGGGCGTTCGGCCTGTGGCCCCACCCACGTGGCTCGTCTCGAATTTCCTCGTGAGACCGGCCTCATCCTGAGGTGCGCCGGGAAGGCCGGGAACCCCTTCCAGACCACGCAGGGGAATCGCCTCTCCTGTCGCGATCAGGAGGGTAGAAGGGGCTCAGAGGAAGCGGTGCCGGGACCCTCGGTGTTCCCCTCGGGGGAACCCGGCGTGTCGGGGGACTTTTGGGGGTCGCAGGAAAGCTGTCAGGGACCGTCTCGCCCTTCAGGGCGGAACAGGGGACTTCCCTTGAGACGCCGTCGCGGGCAAGGGCCTCATCTTGCCAAGCGGTGGGAACCACGTGGTTTTTCTCGAGTTGCGGCGGCATTCTCGAGTTACGACGGGGATCTCAGCCTTCCCCTTGGGTTGGCCCTGGGAAGCCCAATCTTCCCCTCGGGTTGCGAGGGAAAGCTGGGGGTGGCGCTCGAGTCACTGCAGGGCCTAAGAGACCTCACCTAAGCGTGTGTCCAGGACCTAATTTTCCTCTCCAGGGAAGGCAGGAATCTCGGGGTTGCATTCCAGGCTCCCCCGGGGAGTCAGGCCTCGTCTCGAGGGGAAGCCAAGGACTCCGCTCTCCTCTCGAGTCGCGACGCGGGTCTCTTGGAGCCCCCTGAGCGGCCTCAAGGGAGTCCAGCCTCCTCTTCCGTTTGGAGAGAGGACCCGGGATTGCTCTCCAGGCCATGCAGGAAAAGAAGGCCCTCAGCTCGCGAGGACGGGGGCGTCTCAGGGGTTTCCTCGAGCTGCGGCGCCCGTGGGGGTTTTCTCCCGAGGCACGACGAGGATCTCAGGGAGCCTCTCGTGCGGCGCCAGGGAAGTCAGGTCTCCATGCGCGTGGCGAGGGGGAGCGCGTCCTGGCTCTCGAGTCACGGGAGGGGACTAGGGCCTCGAGACGCGTTGAAGAAGGGCTCTCGAGGTCTTTGTCGGGTGGCGGCGGGAAACCCTCGTTTCCCTCGCCTTCTGCCGGGGACCTTAGGGAACTTCCCAGGGTGCCTCTGAGAGGCGAGGGATCCTGTGGAGGTGGCGGGGCCCCTCGGGACTCCGCTGGGTCTGGCGCAACGGAAGAGGGCCTCACCTCGAGGGGAGGCAGGCACCTCAGGCTTCCTCTGCGTTTCGGACTCCGACCGCAGGGTCCCTGCAGAGTTGGGACAGGAGAGTCAGGCCTCGTCTTGTCTGAGGAAGGGAACCCCGCTGGCCTCTCGAGTTGCTCAGGGGGTCTCAGGCCCCTCGTCGAGCTGTGTGTGGAACCCGCGGGTCTTTGCGGACGATGCACGGGGGTGGCAGTGCCCCTTCGTGTTGTGCCTTCACCCACAGGGTTGCCTTCGAAGAGGGGTCCGGGCCTCGGGTCCTTCTCAAGAGCGGACCGGGGAATCGGGGGCGTTCGGCCTGTGGCCCCACCCACGTGGCTCGTCTCGAATTTCCTCGTGAGACCGGCCTCATCCTGAGGTGCGCCGGGAAGGCCGGGAACCCCTTCCAGACCACGCAGGGGAATCGCCTCTCCTGTCGCGATCAGGAGGGGAGAAGGGGCTCAGAGGAAGCGGTGCCGGGACCCTCGGTGTTCCCCTCGGGGGAACCCGGCGTGTCGGGGGACTTTTGGGGGTCGCAGGAAGGCTGTCAGGGACCGTCTCGCCCTTCAGGGCGGAACAGGGGACTTCCCTTGAGACGCCGTCGCGGGCAAGGGCCTCATCTTGCCAAGCGGTGGGAACCACGTGGTTTTTCTCGAGTTGCGGCGGCATTCTCGTGTTACGACGGGGATCTCAGCCTTCCCCTTGGGTTGGCCCTGGGAAGCCCAATCTTCCCCTCGGGTTGCGAGGGAAAGCTGGGGGTGGCGCTCGAGTCACTGCAGGGCCTAAGAGACCTCACCTAAGCGTGTGTCCGGGACCTAGTTTTCCTCTCCAGGGAAGGCAGGGATCTCGGGGTTGCATTCCAGGCTCCCCCGGAGAGTCAGGCCTCATCTCGAGGGGAGTCCAAGGACTCCGCTCTCCTCTCGAGTCGCGACGCGGGTCTCTTGGAGCCCCCTGAGCGGCCTCAAGGGAGTCCAGCCTCCTCTTCCGTTTGGAGAGAGGACCCGGGATTGCTCTCCAGGCCATGCAGGAAAAGAAGGCCCTCAGCTCGCGAGGACGGGGGCGTCTCAGGGGTTTCCTCGAGCTGCGGCGCCCGTGGGGGTTTTCTCCCGAGGCACGACGAGGATCTCAGGGAGCCTCTCGTGCGGCGCCAGGGAAGTCAGGTCTCCATGCGCGTGGCGAGGGGGAGCGCGTCCTGGCTCTCGAGTCACGGGAGGGGACTAGGGCCTCGAGACGCGTTGAAGAAGGACTCTCGAGGTCTTTGTCGGGGGGCGGCGGGAAACCCTCGTTTCCCTCGCCTTCTGCCGGGGACCTTAGGGAACTTCCCAGGGTGCCTCTGAGAGGCGAGGGATCCTGTGGAGGTGGCGGGGCCCCTCGGGACTCCGCTGGGTCTGGCGCAACGGAAGAGGGCCTCACCTCGAGGGGAGGCAGGCACCTCAGGCTTCCCCTGCGTTTCGGACTCCGACCGCAGGGTCCCTGCAGAGTTGGGACAGGAGAGTCAGGCCTCGTCTTGTCTGAGGAAGGGAACCCCGCTGGCCTCTCGAGTTGCTCAGGGGGTCTCAGGCCCCTCGTCGAGCTGTGTGTGGAACCCGCGGGTCTTTGCGGACGATGCACGGGGGTGGCAGTGCCCCTTCGTGTTGTGCCTTCACCCACAGGGTTGCCTTCGAAGAGGGGTCCGGGCCTCGGGTCCTTCTCAAGAGCGGACCGGGGAATCGGGGGCGTTCGGCCTGTGGCCCCACCCACGTGGCTCGTCTCGAATTTCCTCGTGAGACCGGCCTCATCCTGAGGTGCGCCGGGAAGGCCGGGAACCCCTTCCAGACCACGCAGGGGAATCGCCTCTCCTGTCGCGATCAGGAGGGGAGAAGGGGCTCAGAGGAAGCGGTGCCGGGACCCTCGGTGTTCCCCTCGGGGGAACCCGGCGTGTCGGGGGACTTTTGGGGGTCGCAGGAAAGCTGTCAGGGACCGTCTCGCCCTTCAGGGCGGAACAGGGGACTTCCCTTGAGACGCCGTCGCGGGCAAGGGCCTCATCTTGCCAAGCGGTGGGAACCACGTGGTTTTTCTCGAGTTGCGGCGGCATTCTCGAGTTACGACGGGGATCTCAGCCTTCCCCTTGGGTTGGCCCTGGGAAGCCCAATCTTCCCCTCGGGTTGCGAGGGAAAGCTGGGGGTGGCGCTCGAGTCACTGCAGGGCCTAAGAGACCTCACCTAAGCGTGTGTCCAGGACCTAATTTTCCTCTCCAGGGAAGGCAGGAATCTCGGGGTTGCATTCCAGGCTCCCCCGGGGAGTCAGGCCTCGTCTCGAGGGGAAGCCAAGGACTCCGCTCTCCTCTCGAGTCGCGACGCGGGTCTCTTGGAGCCCCCTGAGCGGCCTCAAGGGAGTCCAGCCTCCTCTTCCGTTTGGAGAGAGGACCCGGGATTGCTCTCCAGGCCATGCAGGAAAAGAAGGCCCTCAGCTCGCGAGGACGGGGGCGTCTCAGGGGTTTCCTCGAGCTGCGGCGCCCGTGGGGGTTTTCTCCCGAGGCACGACGAGGATCTCAGGGAGCCTCTCGTGCGGCGCCAGGGAAGTCAGGTCTCCATGCGCGTGGCGAGGGGGAGCGCGTCCTGGCTCTCGAGTCACGGGAGGGGACTAGGGCCTCGAGACGCGTTGAAGAAGGGCTCTCGAGGTCTTTGTCGGGTGGCGGCGGGAAACCCTCGTTTCCCTCGCCTTCTGCCGGGGACCTTAGGGAACTTCCCAGGGTGCCTCTGAGAGGCGAGGGATCCTGTGGAGGTGGCGGGGCCCCTCGGGACTCCGCTGGGTCTGGCGCAACGGAAGAGGGCCTCACCTCGAGGGGAGGCAGGCACCTCAGGCTTCCTCTGCGTTTCGGACTCCGACCGCAGGGTCCCTGCAGAGTTGGGACAGGAGAGTCAGGCCTCGTCTTGTCTGAGGAAGGGAACCCCGCTGGCCTCTCGAGTTGCTCAGGGGGTCTCAGGCCCCTCGTCGAGCTGTGTGTGGAACCCGCGGGTCTTTGCGGACGATGCACGGGGGTGGCAGTGCCCCTTCGTGTTGTGCCTTCACCCACAGGGTTGCCTTCGAAGAGGGGTCCGGGCCTCGGGTCCTTCTCAAGAGCGGACCGGGGAATCGGGGGCGTTCGGCCTGTGGCCCCACCCACGTGGCTCGTCTCGAATTTCCTCGTGAGACCGGCCTCATCCTGAGGTGCGCCGGGAAGGCCGGGAACCCCTTCCAGACCACGCAGGGGAATCGCCTCTCCTGTCGCGATCAGGAGGGGAGAAGGGGCTCAGAGGAAGCGGTGCCGGGACCCTCGGTGTTCCCCTCGGGGGAACCGGCGTGTCGGGGGACTTTTGGGGGTCGCAGGAAGGCTGTCAGGGACCGTCTCGCCCTTCAGGGCGGAACAGGGGACTTCCCTTGAGACGCCGTCGCGGGCAAGGGCCTCATCTTGCCAAGCGGTGGGAACCACGTGGTTTTTCTCGAGTTGCGGCGGCATTCTCGAGTTACGACGGGGATCTCAGCCTTCCCCTTGGGTTGGCCCTGGGAAGCCCAATCTTCCCCTCGGGTTGCGAGGGAAAGCTGGGGGTGGCGCTCGAGTCACTGCAGGGCCTAAGAGACCTCACCTAAGCGTGTGTCCGGGACCTAATTTTCCTCTCCAGGGAAGGCAGGGATCTCGGGGTTGCATTCCAGGCTCCCCCGGGGAGTCAGGCCTCGTCTCGAGGGGAAGCCAAGGACTCCGCTCTCCTCTCGAGTCGCGACGCGGGTCTCTTGGAGCCCCCTGAGCGGCCTCAAGGGAGTCCAGCCTCCTCTTCCGTTTGGAGAGAGGACCCGGGATTGCTCTCCAGGCCATGCAGGAAAAGAAGGCCCTCAGCTCGCGAGGACGGGGGCGTCTCAGGGGTTTCCTCGAGCTGCGGCGCCCGTGGGGGTTTTCTCCCGAGGCACGACGAGGATCTCAGGGAGCCTCTCGTGCGGCGCCAGGGAAGTCAGGTCTCCATGCGCGTGGCGAGGGGGAGCGCGTCCTGGCTCTCGAGTCACGGGAGGGGACTAGGGCCTCGAGACGCCTTGAAGAAGGACTCTCGAGGTCTTTGTCGGGGGGCGGCGGGAAACCCTCGTTTCCCTCGCCTTCTGCCGGGGACCTTAGGGAACTTCCCAGGGTGCCTCTGAGAGGCGAGGGATCCTGTGGAGGTGGCGGGGCCCCTCGGGACTCCGCTGGGTCTGGCGCAACGGAAGAGGGCCTCACCTCGAGGGGAGGCAGGCACCTCAGGCTTCCTCTGCGTTTCGGACTCCGACCGCAGGGTCCCTGCAGACTTGGGACAGGAGAGTCAGGCCTCGTCTTGTCTGAGGAAGGGAACCCCGCTGGCCTCTCGAGTTGCTCAGGGGGTCTCAGGCCCCTCGTCGAGCTGTGTGTGGAACCCGCGGGTCTTTGCGGACGATGCATGGGGGTGGCAGTGCCCCTTCTTGTTGTGCCTTCACCCACAGGGTTGCCTTCGAAGAGGGGTCCGGGCCTCGGGTCCTTCTCAAGAGCGGACCGGGGAATCGGGGGCGTTCGGCCTGTGGCCCCACCCACGTGGCTCGTCTCGAATTTCCTCGTGAGACCGACCTCATCCTGAGGTGCGCCGGGAAGGCCGGGAACCCCTTCGAGACCACGCAGGGGAATCGCCTCTCCTGTCGCGATCAGGAGGGGAGAAGGGGCTCAGAGGAAGCGGTGCCGGGACCCTCGGTGTTCCCCTCGGGGGAACCCGGCGTGTCGGGGGACTTTTGGGGGTCGCAGGAAGGCTGTCAGGGACCGTCTCGCCCTTCAGGGCGGAACAGGGGACTTCCCTTGAGACGCCGTCGCGGGCAAGGGCCTCATCTTGCCAAGCGGTGGGAACCACGTGGTTTTTCTCGAGTTGCGGCAGCATTCTCGAGTTACGACGGGGATCTCAGCCTTCCCCTTGGGTTGGCCCTGGGAAGCCCAATCTTCCCCTCGGGTTGCGAGGGAAAGCTGGGGGTGGCGCTCGAGTCACTGCAGGGCCTAAGAGACCTCACCTAAGCGTGTGTCCGGGACCTAATTTTCCTCTCCAGGGAAGGCAGGGATCTCGGGGTTGCATTCCAGGCTCCCCCGGGGAGTCAGGCCTCGTCTCGAGGGGAAGCCAAGGACTCCGCTCTCCTCTCGAGTCGCGACGCGGGTCTCTTGGAGCCCCCTGAGCGGCCTCAAGGGAGTCCAGCCTCCTCTTCCGTTTGGAGAGAGGACCCGGGATTGCTCTCCAGGCCATGCAGGAAAAGAAGGCCCTCAGCTCGCGAGGACGGGGGCGTCTCAGGGGTTTCCTCGAGCTGCGGCGCCCGTGGGGGTTTTCTCCCGAGGCACGACGAGGATCTCAGGGAGCCTCTCGTGCAGCGCCAGGGAAGTCAGGTCTCCATGCGCGTGGCGAGGGGGAGCGCGTCCTGGCTCTCGAGTCACGGGAGGGGACTAGGGCCTCGAGACGCGTTGAAGAAGGACTCTCGAGGTCTTTGTCGGGGGGCGGCGGGAAACCCTCGTTTCCCTCGCCTTCTGCCGGGGACCTTAGGGAACTTCCCAGGGTGCCTCTGAGAGGCGAGGGATCCTGTGGAGGTGGCGGGGCCCCTCGGGACTCCGCTGGGTCTGGCGCAACGGAAGAGGGCCTCACCTCTAGGGGAGGCAGGAACCTCAGGCTTCCCCTGCGTTTCGGACTCCGACCGCAGGGTCCCTGCAGAGTTGGGACAGGAGAGTCAGGCCTCGTCTTGTCTGAGGAAGGGAACCCCGCTGGCCTCTCGAGTTGCTCAGGGGGTCTCAGGCCCCTCGTCGAGCTGTGTGTGGAACCCGCGGGTCTTTGCAGACGATGCACGGGGGTGGCAGTGCCCCTTCGTGTTGTGCCTTCACCCACAGGGTTGCCTTCGAAGAGGGGTCCGGGCCTCGGGTCCTTCTCAAGAGCGGACCGGGGAATCGGGGGCGTTCGGCCTGTGGCCCCACCCACGTGGCTCGTCTCGAATTTCCTCGTGAGACCGGCCTCATCCTGAGGTGCGCCGGGAAGGCCGGGAACCCCTTCCAGACCACGCAGGGGAATCGCCTCTCCTGTCGCGATCAGGAGGGGAGAAGGGGCTCAGAGGAAGCAGTGCCGGGACCCTCGGTGTTCCCCTCGGGGGAACCCGGCGTGTCGGGGGACTTTTGGGGGTCGCAGGAAGGCTGTCAGGGACCGTCTCGCCCTTCAGGGCGGAACAGGGGACTTCCCTTGAGACGCCGTCGCGGGCAAGGGCCTCATCTTGCCAAGCGGTGGGAACCACGTGGTTTTTCTCGAGTTGCGGCGGCATTCTCGAGTTACGACGGGGATCTCAGCCTTCCCCTTGGGTTGGCCCTGGGAAGCCCAATCTTCCCCTCGGGTTGCGAGGGAAAGCTGGGGGTGGCGCTCGAGTCACTGCAGGGCCTAAGAGACCTCACCTAAGCGTGTGTCCGGGACCTAATTTTCCTCTCCAGGGAAGGCAGGGATCTCGGGGTTGCATTCCAGGCTCCCCCGGGGAGTCAGGCCTCGTCTCGAGGGGAAGCCAAGGACTCCGCTCTCCTCTCGAGTCGCGACGCGGGTCTCTTGGAGCCCCCTGAGCGGCCTCAAGGGAGTCCAGCCTCCTCTTCCGTTTGGAGAGAGGACCCGGGATTGCTCTCCAGGCCATGCAGGAAAAGAAGGCCCTCAGCTCGCGAGGACGGGGGCGTCTCAGGGGTTTCCTCGAGCTGCGGCGCCCGTGGGGGTTTTCTCCCGAGGCACGACGAGGATCTCAGGGAGCCTCTCGTGCAGCGCCAGGGAAGTCAGGTCTCCATGCGCGTGGCGAGGGGGAGCGCGTCCTGGCTCTCGAGTCACGGGAGGGGACTAGGGCCTCGAGACGCGTTGAAGAAGGACTCTCGAGGTCTTTGTCGGGGGGCGGCGGGAAACCCTCGTTTCCCTCGCCTTCTGCCGGGGACCTTAGGGAACTTCCCAGGGTGCCTCTGAGAGGCGAGGGATCCTGTGGAGGTGGCGGGGCCCCTCGGGACTCCGCTGGGTCTGGCGCAACGGAAGAGGGCCTCACCTCTAGGGGAGGCAGGAACCTCAGGCTTCCCCTGCGTTTCGGACTCCGACCGCAGGGTCCCTGCAGAGTTGGGACAGGAGAGTCAGGCCTCGTCTTGTCTGAGGAAGGGAACCCCGCTGGCCTCTCGAGTTGCTCAGGGGGTCTCAGGCCCCTCGTCGAGCTGTGTGTGGAACCCGCGGGTCTTTGCGGACGATGCACGGGGGTGGCAGTGCCCCTTCGTGTTGTGCCTTCACCCACAGGGTTGCCTTCGAAGAGGGGTCCGGGCCTCGGGTCCTTCTCAAGAGCGGACCGGGGAATCGGGGGCGTTCGGCCTGTGGCCCCACCCACGTGGCTCGTCTCGAATTTCCTCGTGAGACCGGCCTCATCCTGAGGTGCGCCGGGAAGGCCGGGAACCCCTTCCAGACCACGCAGGGGAATCGCCTCTCCTGTCGCGATCAGGAAGGGAGAAGGGGCTCAGAGGAAGCAGTGCCGGGACCCTCGGTGTTCCCCTCGGGGGAACCCGGCGTGTCGGGGGACTTTTGGGGGTCGCAGGAAGGCTGTCAGGGACCGTCTCGCCCTTCAGGGCGGAACAGGGGACTTCCCTTGAGACGCCGTCGCGGGCAAGGGCCTCATCTTGCCAAGCGGTGGGAACCACGTGGTTTTTCTCGAGTTGCGGCGGCATTCTCGAGTTACGACGGGGATCTCAGCCTTCCCCTTGGGTTGGCCCTGGGAAGCCCAATCTTCCCCTCGGGTTGCGAGGGAAAGCTGGGGGTGGCGCTCGAGTCACTGCAGGGCCTAAGAGACCTCACCTAAGCGTGTGTCCGGGACCTAATTTTCCTCTCCAGGGAAGGCAGGGATCTCGGGGTTGCATTCCAGGCTCCCCCGGGGAGTCAGGCCTCGTCTCGAGGGGAAGCCAAGGACTCCGCTCTCCTCTCGAGTCGCGACGCGGGTCTCTTGGAGCCCCCTGAGCGGCCTCAAGGGAGTCCAGCCTCCTCTTCCGTTTGGAGAGAGGACCCGGGATTGCTCTCCAGGCCATGCAGGAAAAGAAGGCCCTCAGCTCGCGAGGACGGGGGCGTCTCAGGGGTTTCCTCGAGCTGCGGCGCCCGTGGGGGTTTTCTCCCGAGGCACGACGAGGATCTCAGGGAGCCTCTCGTGCGGCGCCAGGGAATTCAGGTCTCCATGCGCGTGGCGAGGGGGAGCGCGTCCTGGCTCTCGAGTCACGGGAGGGGACTAGGGCCTCGAGACGCCTTGAAGAAGGACTCTCGAGGTCTTTGTCGGGGGGCGGCGGGAAACCCTCGTTTCCCTCGCCTTCTGCCGGGGACCTTAGGGAACTTCCCAGGGTGCCTCTGAGAGGCGAGGGATCCTGTGGAGGTGGCGGGGCCCCTCGGGACTCCGCTGGGTCTGGCGCAACGGAAGAGGGCCTCACCTCGAGGGGAGGCAGGCACCTCAGGCTTCCCCTGCGTTTCGGACTCCGACCGCAGGGTCCCTGCAGAGTTGGGACAGGAGAGTCAGGCCTCGTCTTGTCTGAGGAAGGGAACCCCGCTGGCCTCTCGAGTTGCTCAGGGGGTCTCAGGCCCCTCGTCGAGCTGTGTGTGGAACCCGCGGGTCTTTGCGGACGATGCACGGGGGTGGCAGTGCCCCTTCGTGTTGTGCCTTCACCCACAGGGTTGCCTTCGAAGAGGGGTCCGGGCCTCGGGTCCTTCTCAAGAGCGGACCGGGGAATCGGGGGCGTTCGGCCTGTGGCCCCACCCACGTGGCTCGTCTCGAATTTCCTCGTGAGACCGGCCTCATCCTGAGGTGCGCCGGGAAGGCCGGGAACCCCTTCCAGACCACGCAGGGGAATCGCCTCTCCTGTCGCGATCAGGAGGGGAGAAGGGGCTCAGAGGAAGCGGTGCCGGGACCCTCGGTGTTCCCCTCGGGGGAACCCGGCGTGTCGGGGGACTTTTGGGGGTCGCAGGAAGGCTGTCAGGGACCGTCTCGCCCTTCAGGGCGGAACAGGGGACTTCCCTTGAGACGCCGTCGCGGGCAAGGGCCTCATCTTGCCAAGCGGTGGGAACCACGTGGTTTTTCTCGAGTTGCAGCGGCATTCTCGAGTTACGACGGGGATCTCAGCCTTCCCCTTGGGTTGGCCCTGGGAAGCCCAATCTTCCCCTCGGGTTGCGAGGGAAAGCTGGGGGTGGCGCTCGAGTCACTGCAGGGCCTAAGAGACCTCACCTAAGCGTGTGTCCGGGACCTAATTTTCCTCTCCAGGGAAGGCAGGGATCTCGGGGTTGCATTCCAGGCTCCCCCGGGGAGTCAGGCCTCGTCTCGAGGGGAAGCCAAGGACTCCGCTCTCCTCTCGAGTCGCGACGCGGGTCTCTTGGAGCCCCCTGAGCGGCCTCAAGGGAGTCCAGCCTCCTCTTCCGTTTGGAGAGAGGACCCGGGATCGCTCTCCAGGCCATGCAGGAAAAGAAGGCCCTCAGCTCGCGAGGCCGGGGGCGTCTCAGGGGTTTCCTCGAGCTGCGGCGCCCGTGGGGGTTTTCTCCCGAGGCACGACGAGGATCTCAGGGAGCCTCTCGTGCGGCGCCAGGGAAGTCAGGTCTCCATGCGCGTGGCGAGGGGGAGCGCGTCCTGGCTCTCGAGTCACGGGAGGGGACTAGGGCCTCGAGACGCGTTGAAGAAGGACTCTCGAGGTCTTTGTCGGGGGGCGGCGGGAAACCCTCGTTTCCCTCGCCTTCTGCCGGGGACCTTAGGGAACTTCCCAGGGTGCCTCTGAGAGGTGAGGGATCCTGTGGAGGTGGCGGGGCCCCTCGGGACTCCGCTGGGTCTGGCGCAACGGAAGAGGGCCTCACCTCGAGGGGAGGCAGGCACCTCAGGCTTCCCCTGCGTTTCGGACTCCGACCGCAGGGTCCCTGCAGAGTTGGGACAGGAGAGTCAGGCCTCGTCTTGTCTGAGGAAGGGAACCCCGCTGGCCTCTCGAGTTGCTCAGGGGGTCTCAGGCCCCTCGTCGAGCTGTGTGTGGAACGCGCGGGTCTTTGCGGACGATGCACGGGGGTGGCAGTGCCCCTTCGTGTTGTGCCTTCACCCACAGGGTTGCCTTCGAAGAGGGGTCCGGGCCTCGGGTCCTTCTCAAGAGCGGACCGGGGAATCGGGGGCGTTCGGCCTGTGGCCCCACCCACGTGGCTCGTCTCGAATTTCCTCGTGAGACCTCATCCTGAGGTGCGCCGGGAAGGCCGGGAACCCCTTCCAGACCACGCAGGGGAATCGCCTCTCCTGTCGCGATCAGGAGGGGAGAAGGGGCTCAGAGGAAGCGGTGCCGGAACCCTCGGTGTTCCCCTCGGGGGAACCCGGCGTGTCGGGGGACTTTTGGGGGTCGCAGGAAGGCTGTCAGGGACCGTCTCGCCCTTCAGGGCGGAACAGGGGACTTCCCTTGAGACGCCGTCGCGGGCAAGGGCCTCATCTTGCCAAGCGGTGGGAACCACGTGGTTTTTCTCGAGTTGCGGCGGCATTCTCGAGTTACGACGGGGATCTCAGCCTTCCCCTTGGGTTGGCCCTGGGAAGCCCAATCTTCCCCTCGGGTTGCGAGGGAAAGCTGGGGGTGGCGCTCGAGTCACTGCAGGGCCTAAGAGACCTCACCTAAGCGTGTGTCCGGGACCTAATTTTCCTCTCCAGGGAAGGCAGGGATCTCGGGGTTGCATTCCAGGCTCCCCCGGGGAGTCAGGCCTTGTCTCGAGGGGGAAGCCAAGGACTCCGCTCTCCTCTCGAGTCGCGACGCGGGACTCTTGGAGCCCCCTGAGCGGCCTCAAGGGAGTCCAGCCTCCTCTTCCGTTTGGAGAGAGGACCCGGGATTGCTCTCCAGGCCATGCAGGAAAAGAAGGCCCTCAGCTCGCGAGGACGGGGCGTCTCAGGGGTTTCCTCGAGCTGCGGCGCCCGTGGGGGTTTTCTCCCGAGGCACGACGAGGATCTCAGGGAGCCTCTCGAGCGGCGCCAGGGAAGTCAGGTCTCCATGCGCGTGGCGAGGGGGAGCGCGTCCTGGCTCTCGAGTCACGGGAGGGGACTAGGGCCTCGAGACGCGTTGAAGAAGGACTCTCGAGGTCTTGGTCGGGGGGCGGCGGGAAACCCTCGTCTCCCTCGCCTTCTGCCGGGGACCTTAGGGAACTTCCCAGGGTGCCTCTGAGAGGCGAGGGATCCTGTGGAGGTGGCGGGGCCCCTCGGGACTCCGCTGGGTCTGGCGCAACGGAAGAGGGCCTCACCTCGAGGGGAGGCAGGCACCTCAGGCTTCCTCTGCGTTTCGGACTCCGACCGCAGGGTCCCTGCAGAGTTGGGACAGGAGAGTCAGGCCTCGTCTTGTCTGAGGAAGGGAACCCCGCTGGCCTCTCGAGTTGCTCAGGGGGCCTCAGGCCCCCTCGTCGAGCTGTGTGTGGAACCCGCGGGTCTTTGCGGACGATGCACGGGGGTGGCAGTGCCCCTTCGTGTTGTGCCTTCACCCACAGGGTTGCCTTCGAAGACGGGTCCGGGCCTCGGGTCCTTCTCAAGAGCGGACCGGGGAATCGGGGGCGTTCGGCCTGTGGCCCCACCCACGTGGCTCGTCTCGAATTTCCTCGTGAGACCGGCCTCATCCTGAGGTGCGCCGGGAAGGCCCGGGAACCCCTTCCAGACCACGCAGGGGAATCGCCTCTCCTGTCGCGATCAGGAGGGGAGAAGGGGCTCAGAGGAAGCGGTGCCGGGACCCTCGGTGTTCCCCTCGGGGGAACCCGGCGTGTCGGGAGACTTTTGGGGGTCGCAGGAAGGCTGTCAGGGACCGTCTCGCCCTTCAGGGCGGAACAGGGGACTTCCCTTGAGACGCCGTCGCGGGCAAGGGCCTCATCTTGCCAAGCGGTGGGAACCACGTGGTTTTTCTCGAGTTGCGGCGGCATTCTCGAGTTACGACGGGGATCTCAGCCTTCCCCTTGGGTTGGCCCTGGGAAGCCCAATCTTCCCCTCGGGTTGCGAGGGAAAGCTGGGGGTGGCGCTCGAGTCACTGCAGGGCCTAAGAGACCTCACCTAAGCGTGTGTCCGGGACCTAATTTTCCTCTCCAGGGAAGGCAGGGATCTCGGGGTTGCATTCCAGGCTCCCCCGGGGAGTCAGGCCTCGTCTCGAGGGGAAGCCAAGGACTCCGCTCTCCTCTCGAGTCGCGACGCGGGTCTCTTGGAGCCCCCTGAGCGGCCTCAAGGGAGTCCAGCCTCCTCTTCCGTTTGGAGGAGAGGACCCGGGATTGCTCTCCAGGCCATGCAGGAAAAGAAGGCCCTCAGCTCGCGAGGACGGGGGCGTCTCAGGGGTTTCCTCGAGCTGCGGCGCCCGTGGGGGGTTTTCTCCCGAGGCACGACGAGGATCTCAGGGAGCCTCTCGTGCGGCCCCAGGGAAGTCAGGTCTCCATGCGCGTGGCGAGGGGGAGCGCGTCCTGGCTCTCGAGTCACGGGAGGGGACTAGGGCCTCGAGACGCGTTGAAGAAGGACTCTCGAGGTCTTTGTCGGGGGGCGGCGGGAAACCCTCGTTTCCCTCGCCTTCTGCCGGGGACCTTAGGGAACTTCCCAGGGTGCCTCTGAGAGGCGAGGGATCCTGTGGAGGTGGCGGGGCCCCTCGGGACTCCGCTGGGTCTGGCGCAACGGAAGAGGGCCTCACCTCGAGGGAGGCAGGCACCTCAGGCTTCCTCTGCGTTTCGGACTCCGACCGCAGGGTCCCTGCAGAGTTGGGACAGGAGAGTCAGGCCTCGTCTTGTCTGAGGAAGGGAACCCCGCTGGCCTCTCGAGTTGCTCAGGGGGCCTCAGGCCCCTCGTCGAGCTGTGTGTGGAACCCGCGGGTCTTTGCGGACGATGCACGGGGGGTGGCAGTGCCCCTTCGTGTTGTGCCTTCACCCACAGGGTTGCCTTCGAAGAGGGGTCCGGGCCTCGGGTCCTTCTCAAGAGCGGACCGGGGAATCGGGGGCGTTCGGCCTGTGGCCCCACCCACGTGGCTCGTCTCGAATTTCCTCGTGAGACCGGCCTCATCCTGAGGTGCGCCGGGAAGGCCGGGAACCCCTTCCAGACCACCCAGGGGAATCGCCTCTCCTGTCGCGATCAGGAGGGGAGAAGGGGCTCAGAGGAAGCGGTGCCAGGACCCTCGGTGTTCCCTCGGGGGAACCCGGCGTGTCGGGGGACTTTTGAGGGTCGCAGGAAGGCTGTCAGGGACCGTCTCGCCCTTCAGGGCGGAACAGGGGACATCCCTTGAGACGCCGTCGCGGGCAAGGGCCTCATCTTGCCAAGCGGTGGGAACCACGTGGTTTTTCTCGAGTTGCGGCGGCATTCTCGAGTTACGACGGGGATCTCAGCCTTCCCCTTGGGTTGGCCCTGGGAAGCCCAATCTTCCCTCGGGTTGCGAGGGAAAGCTGGGGTGGCGCTCGAGTCACTGCAGGCCTAAGAGACCTCACCTAAGCGTGTGTCCGGGACCTAATTTTCCTCTCCAGGGAAGGCAGGGATCTCGGGGTTGCATTCCAGGCTCCCCCGGGGAGTCAGGCCTCGTCTCGAGGGGAAGCCAAGGACTCCGCTCTCCTCTCGAGTCGTGACGCGGGTCTCTTGGAGCCCCCTGAGCGGCCTCAAGGGAGTTCAGCCTCCTCTTCCGTTTGGAGAGAGGACCCGGGATTGCTCTCCAGGCCATGCAGGAAAAGAAGGCCCTCAGCTCGCGAGGACGGGGGGCGTCTCAGGGGTTTCCTCGAGCTGCGGCGCCCGTGGGGGTTTTCTCCCGAGGCACGACGAGGATCTCAGGGAGCCTCTCGTGCGGCGCCAGGGAAGTCAGGTCTCCATGCGCGTGGCGAGGGGGAGCGCGTCCTGGCTCTCGAGTCACGGGAGGGGACTAGGGCCTCGAGACGCCTTGAAGAAGGACTCTCGAGGTCTTTGTCGGGGGGCGGCGGGAAACCCTCGTTTCCCTCGCCTTCTGCCGGGGACCTTAGGGAACTTCCCAGGGTGCTCTGAGAGGCGAGGGATCCTGTGGAGGTGGCGGGGCCCCTCGGGACTCCGCTGGGTCTGGCGCAACGGAAGAGGGCCTCACCTCGAGGGGAGGCAGGCACCTCAGGCTTCCTCTGCGTTTCGGACTCCGACCGCAGGGTCCCTGCAGAGTTGGGACAGGAGAGTCAGGCCTCGTCTTGTCTGAGGAAGGGAACCCCGCTGGCCTCTCGAGTTGCTCAGGGGGTCTCAGGCCCCTCGTCGAGCTGTGTGTGGAACCCGCGGGTCTTTGCGGACGATGCACGGGGGTGGCAGTGCCCCTTCGTGTTGTGCCTTCACCCACAGGGTTGCCTTCGAAGAGGGGTCCGGGCCTCGGGTCCTTCTCAAGAGCGGACCGGGGAATCGGGGGCGTTCGGCCTGTGGCCCCACCCACGTGGCTCGTCTCGAATTTCCTCGTGAGACCGGCCTCATCCTGAGGTGCGCCGGGAAGGCCGGGAACCCCTTCCAGACCACGCAGGGGAATCGCCTCTCCTGTCGCGATCAGGAGGGGAGAAGGGGCTCAGAGGAAGCGGTGCCGGGACCCTCGGTGTTCCCCTCGGGGGAACCCGGCGTGTCGGGGGACTTTTGGGGGTCGCAGGAAGGCTGTCAGGGACCGTCTCGCCCTTCAGGGCGGAACAGGGGACTTCCCTTGAGACGCCGTCGCGGGCAAGGGCCTCATCTTGCCAAGCGGTGGGAACCACGTGGTTTTCTCGAGTTGCGGCGGCATTCTCGAGTTACGACGGGGATCTCAGCCTTCCCCTTGGGTTGGCCCTGGGAAGCCCAATCTTCCCCTCGGGTTGCGAGGGAAAGCTGGGGGTGGCGCTCGAGTCACTGCAGGGCCTAAGAGACCTCACCTAAGCGTGTGTCCGGGACCTAATTTTCCTCTCCAGGGAAGGCAGGGATCTCGGGGTTGCATTCCAGGCTCCCCCGGGGAGTCAGGCCTCGTCTCGAGGGGAAGCCAAGGACTCCGCTCTCCTCTCGAGTCGCGACGCGGGTCTCTTGGAGCCCCCTGAGCGGCCTCAAGGGAGTCCAGCCTCCTCTCCGTTTGGAGAGAGGACCCGGGATTGCTCTCCAGGCCATGCAGGAAAAGAAGGCCCTCAGCTCGCGAGGACGGGGGCGTCTCAGGGGTTTCCTCGAGCTGCGGCGCCCGTGGGGGTTTTCTCCCGAGGCACGACGAGGATCTCAGGGAGCCTCTCGTGCGGCGCCAGGGAAGTCAGGTCTCCATGCGCGTGGCGAGGGGAGCGCGTCCTGGCTCTCGAGTCACGGAGGGGGACTAGGGCCTCGAGACGCCTTGAAGAAGGACTCTCGAGGTCTTTGTCGGGGGGCGGCGGGAAACCCTCGTTTCCCTCGCCTTCTGCCGGGGACCTTAGGGAACTTCCCAGGGTGCCTCTGAGAGGCGAGGGATCCTGTGGAGGTGGCGGGGCCCCTCGGGACTCCGCTGGGTCTGGCGCAACGGAAGAGGGCCTCACCTCGAGGGGAGGCAGGAACCTCAGGCTTCCTCTGCGTTTCGGACTCCGACCGCAGGGTCCCTGCAGAGTTGGGACAGGAGAGTCAGGCCTCGTCTTGTCTGAGGAAGGGAACCCCGCTGGCCTCTCGAGTTGCTCAGGGGGCCTCAGGCCCCTCGTCGAGCTGTGTGTGGAACCCGCGGGTCTTTGCGGACGATGCACGGGGGTGGCAGTGCCCCTTCGTGTTGTGCCTTCACCCACAGGGTTGCCTTCGAAGAGGGGTCCGGGCCTCGGGTCCTTCTCAAGAGCGGACCGGGGAATCGGGGGCGTTCGGCCTGTGGCCCCACCCACGTGGCTCGTCTCGAATTTCCTCGTGAGACCGGCCTCATCCTGAGGTGCGCCGGGAAGGCCGGGAACCCCTTCCAGACCACGCAGGGGAATCGCCTCTCCTGTCGCGATCAGGAGGGGAGAAGGGGCTCAGAGGAAGCAGTGCCGGGACCCTCGGTGTTCCCCTCGGGGGAACCCGGCGTGTCGGGGGACTTTTGGGGTCGCAGGAAGGCTGTCAGGGACCGTCTCGCCCTTCAGGGCGGAACAGGGGACTTCCCTTGAGACGCCGTCGCGGGCAAGGGCCTCATCTTGCCAAGCGGTGGGAACCACGTGGTTTTTCTCGAGTTGCGGCGGCATTCTCGAGTTACGACGGGGATCTCAGCCTTCCCTTGGGTTGGCCCTGGGAAGCCCAATCTTCCCTCGGGTTGCGAGGGAAAGCTGGGGGTGGCGCTCGAGTCACTGCAGGGCCTAAGAGACCTCACCTAAGCGTGTGTCCGGGACCTAATTTTCCTCTCCAGGGAAGGCAGGGATCTCGGGGTTGCATTCCAGGCTCCCCCGGGGAGTCAGGCCTCGTCTCGAGGGGAAGCCAAGGACTCCGCTCTCCTCTCGAGTCGCGACGCGGGTCTCTTGGAGCCCCCTGAGCGGCCTCAAGGGAGTCCAGCCTCCTCTTCCGTTTGGAGAGAGGACCCGGATTGCTCTCCAGGCCATGCAGGAAAAGAAGGCCCTCAGCTCGCGAGGACGGGGGCGTCTCAGGGGTTTCCTCGAGCTGCGGCGCCCGTGGGGGTTTTCTCCCGAGGCACGACGAGGATCTCAGGGAGCCTCTCGTGCGGCGCCAGGGAAGTCAGGTCTCCATGCGCGTGGCGAGGGGGAGCGCGTCCTGGCTCTCGAGTCACGGGAGGGACTAGGGCCTCGAGACGCCTTGAAGAAGGACTCTCGAGGTCTTTGTCGGGGGGCGGCGGGAAAACCCTCGTTTCCCTCGCCTTCTGCCGGGGACCTTAGGGAACTTCCCAGGGTGCCTCTGAGAGGCGAGGGATCCTGTGGAGGTGGCGGGGCCCCTCGGGACTCCGCTGGGTCTGGCGCAACGGAAGAGGGCCTCACCTCGAGGGGAGGCAGGAACCTCAGGCTTCCTCTGCGTTTCGGACTCCGACCGCAGGGTCCCTGCAGAGTTGGGACAGGAGAGTCAGGCCTCGTCTTGTCTGAGGAAGGGAACCCCGCTGGCCTCTCGAGTTGCTCAGGGGGCCTCAGGCCCCTCGTCGAGCTGTGTGTGGAACCCGCGGGTCTTTGCGGACGATGCACGGGGGTGGCAGTGCCCCTTCGTGTTGTGCCTTCACCCACAGGGTTGCCTTCGAAGAGGGGTCCGGGCCTCGGGTCCTTCTCAAGAGCGGACCGGGGAATCGGGGGCGTTCGGCCTGTGGCCCCACCCACGTGGCTCGTCTCGAATTTCCTCGTGAGACCGGCCTCATCTGAGGTGCGCCGGGAAGGCCGGGAACCCCTTCCAGACCACGCAGGGGAATCGCCTCTCCTGTCGCGATCAGGAGGGGAGAAGGGGCTCAGAGGAAGCGGTGCCGGGACCCTCGGTGTTCCCCTCGGGGGAACCCAGCGTGTCGGGGGACTTTTGGGGGTCGCAGGAAGGCTGTCAGGGACCGTCTCGCCCTTCAGGGCGGAACAGGGGACTTCCCTTGAGACGCCGTCGCGGGCAAGGGCCTCATCTTGCCCAAGCGGTGGGAACCACGTGGTTTTTCTCGAGTTGCGGCGGCATTCTCGAGTTTCACGGGGATCTCAGCCTTCCCCTTGGGTTGGCCCTGGGAAGCCCAATCTTCCCCTCGGGTTGCGAGGGAAAGCTGGGGTGGCGCTCGAGTCACTGCAGGGCCTAAGAGACCTCACCTAAGCGTGTGTCTGGGACCTAATTTTCCTCTCCAGGGAAGGCAGGGATCTCGGGTTGCATTCCAGGCTCCCCCGGGGAGTCAGGCCTCGTCTCGAGGGAAGCCAAGGACTCCGCTCTCCTCTCGAGTCGCGACGCGGTCTCTTGGAGCCCCCTGAGCGGCCTCAAGGGAGTCCAGCCTCCTCTTCCGTTTGGAGAGAGGACCCGGGATTGCTCTCCAGGCCATGCAGGAAAAGAAGGCCCTCAGCTCGCGAGGACGGGGGCGTCTCAGGGGTTTCCTCGAGCTGCGGCGCCCGTGGGGGGTTTTCTCCCGAGGCACGACGAGGATCTCAGGGAGCCTCTCGTGCGGCGCCAGGGAAGTCAGGTCTCCATGCGCGTGGCGAGGGGGAGCGCGTCCTGGCTCTCGAGTCACGGGAGGGGACTAGGGCCTCGAGACGCGTTGAAGAAGGACTCTCGAGGTCTTTGTCGGGGGGCGGCGGGAAACCCTCGTGTCCCTCGCCTTCTGCCGGGGACTTTAGGGAACTTCCCAGGGTGCCTCTGAGAGGCGAGGGATCCTGTGGAGGTGGCGGGGCCCCTCGGGACTCCGCTGGGTCTGGCGCAACGGAAGAGGGCCTCACCTCGAGGGGAGGCAGGAACCTCAGGCTTCCTCTGCGTTTCGGACTCCGACCGCAGGGTCCCTGCAGAGTTGGGACAGGAGAGTCAGGCCTCGTCTTGTCTGAGGAAGGGAACCCCGCTGGCCTCTCGAGTTGCTCAGGGGGTCTCAGGCCCCTCGTCGAGCTGTGTGTGGAACCCGCGGGTCTTTGCGGACGATGCACGGGGGTGGCAGTGCCCCTTCGTGTTGTGCCTTCACCCACAGGGTTGCCTTCGAAGAGGGGTCCGGGCCTCGGGTCCTTCTCAAGAGCGGACCGGGGAATCGGGGGCGTTCGGCCTGTGGCCCCACCCACGTGGCTCGTCTCGAATTTCCTCGTGAGACCGGCCTCATCCTGAGGTGCGCCGGGAAGGCCGGGAACCCCTTCCAGACCACGCAGGGGAATCGCCTCTCCTGTCGCGAACAGGAGGGGAGAAGGGGCTCAGAGGAAGCGGTGCCGGGACCCTCGGTGTTCCCCTCGGGGGAACCCGGCGTGTCGGGGGACTTTTGGGGGTCGCAGGAAGGCTGTCAGGGACCGTCTCGCCCTTCAGGGCGGAACAGGGGACTTCCCTTGAGACGCCGTCGCGGGCAAGGGCCTCATCTTGCCAAGCGGTGGGAACCACGTGGTTTTTCTCGAGTTGCGGCGGCATTCTCGACTTACGACGGGGATCTCAGCCTTCCCCTTGGGTTGGCCCTGGGAAGCCCAATCTTCCCCTCGGGTTGCGAGGGAAAGCTTGGGGTGGCGCTCGAGTCACTGCAGGGCCTAAGAGACCTCACCTAAGCGTGTGTCCGGGACCTAATTTTCCTCTCCAGGGAAGGCAGGGATCTCGGGGTTGCATTCCAGGCTCCCCCGGGGAGTCAGGCCTCGTCTCGAGGGGAAGCCAAGGACTCCGCTCTCCTCTCGAGTCGCGACGCGGGTCTCTTGGAGCCCCCTGAGCGGCCTCAAGGGAGTCCAGCCTCCTCTTCCGTTTGGAGAGAGGACCCGGGATTGCTCTCCAGGCCATGCAGGAAAAGAAGGCCCTCAGCTCGCGAGGACGGGGGCGTCTCAGGGGTTTCCTCGAGCTGCGGCGCCCGTGGGGGTTTTCTCCCGAGGCACGACGAGGATCTCAGGGAGCCTCTCGTGCGGCGCCAGGGAAGTCAGGTCTCCATGCGCGTGGCGAGGGGGAGCGCGTCCTGGCTCTCGAGTCACGGGAGGGGACTAGGGCCTCGAGACGCGTTGAAGAAGGACTCTCGAGGTCTTTGTCGGGGGGCGGCGCGAAACCCTCGTTTCCCTCGCCTTCTGCCGGGGACCTTAGGGAACTTCCCAGGGTGCCTCTGAGAGGCGAGGGATCCTGTGGAGGTGGCGGGGCCCCTCGGGACTCCGCTGGGTCTGGCGCAACGGAAGAGGGCCTCACCTCGAGGGGAGGCAGGCACCTCAGGCTTCCTCTGCGTTTCGGACTCCGACCGCAGGGTCCCTGCAGAGTTGGGACAGGAGAGTCAGGCCTCGTCTTGTCTGAGGAAGGGAACCCCGCTGGCCTCTCGAGTTGCTCAGGGGGCCTCAGGCCCCTCGTCGAGCTGTGTGTGGAACCCGCGGTCTTTGCGGACGATGCACGGGGGTGGCAGTGCCCCTTCGTGTTGTGCCTTCACCCACAGGGTTGCCTTCGAAGAGGGGTCCGGGCCTCGGGTCCTTCTCAAGAGCGGACCGGGGAATCGGGGGCGTTCGGCCTGTGGCCCCACCCACGTGGCTCGTCTCGAATTTCCTCGTGAGACCGGCCTCATCCTGAGGTGCGCCGGGAAGGCCGGGAACCCCTTCCAGACCACGCAGGGGAATCGCCTCTCCTGTCGCGATCAGGAGGGGAGAAGGGGCTCAGAGGAAGCGGTGCCGGGACCCCCGGTGTTCCCCTCGGGGGAACCCGGCGTGTCGGGGGACTTTTGGGGGTCGCAGGAAGGCTGTCAGGGACCGTCTCGCCCTTCAGGGCGGAACAGGGGACTTCCCTTGAGACTCCGTCGCGGGCAAGGGCCTCATCTTGCCAAGCGGTGGGAACCACGTGGTTTTTCTCGAGTTGCGGCGGCATTCTCGAGTTACGACGGGGATCTCAGCCTTCCCCTTGGGTTGGCCCTGGGAAGCCCAATCTTCCCCTCGGGTTGCGAGGGAAAGCTGGGGGTGGCGCTCGAGTCACTGCAGGGCCTAAGAGACCTCACCTAAGCGTGTGTCCGGGACCTAATTTTCCTCTCCAGGGAAGGCAGGGATCTCGGGGTTGCATTCCAGGCTCCCCCGGGGAGTCAGGCCTCGTCTCGAGGGGAAGCCAAGGACTCCGCTCTCCTCTCGAGTCGCGACGCGGGTCTCTTGGAGCCCCCTGAGCGGCCTCAAGGGAGTCCAGCCTCCTCTTCCGTCTGGAGAGAGGACCCGGGATTGCTCTCCAGGCCATGCAGGAAAAGAAGGCCCTCAGCTCGCGAGGACGGGGGCGTCTCAGGGGTTTCCTCGAGCTGCGGCGCCCGTGGGGGTTTTCTCCCGAGGCACGACGAGGATCTCAGGGAGCCTCTCGTGCGGCGCCAGGGAAGTCAGGTCTCCATGCGCGTGGCGAGGGGGAGCGCGTCCTGGCTCTCGAGTCACGGGAGGGGACTAGGGCCTCGAGACGCCTTGAAGAAGGACTCTCGAGGTCTTTGTCGGGGGGCGACGGGAAACCCTCGTTTCCCTCGCCTTCTGCCAGGGACCTTAGGGAACTTCCCAGGGTGCCTCTGAGAGGCGAGGGATCCTGTGGAGGTGGCGGGGCCCCTCGGGACTCCGCTGGGTCTGGCGCAACGGAAGAGGGCCTCACCTCGAGGGGAGGCAGGCACCTCAGGCTTCCTCTGCGTTTCGGACTCCGATCGCAGGGTCCCTGCAGAGTTGGGACAGGAGAGTCAGGCCTCGTCTTGTCTGAGGAAGGGAACCCCGCTGGCCTCTCGAGTTGCTCAGGGGGCCTCAGGCCCCTCGTCGAGCTGTGTGTGGAACCCGCGGGTCTTTGCGGACGATGCACGGGGGTGGCAGTGCCCCTTCGTGTTGTGCCTTCACCCACAGGGTTGCCTTCGAAGAGGGGTCCGGGCCTCGGGTCCTTCTCAAGAGCGGACCGGGGAATCGGGGGCGTTCGGCCTGTGGCCCCACCCACGTGGCTCGTCTCGAATTTCCTCGTGAGACCGGCCTCATCCTGAGGTGCGCCGGGAAGGCCGGGAACCCCTTCCAGACCACGCAGGGGAATCGCCTCTCCTGTCGCGAACAGGAGGGGAGAAGGGGCTCAGAGGAAGCGGTGCCGGGACCCTCGGTGTTCCCCTCGGGGGAACCCGGCGTGTCGGGGGACTTTTGGGGGTCGCAGGAAGGCTGTCAGGGACCGTCTCGCCCTTCAGGGCGGAACAGGGGACTTCCCTTGAGACGCCGTCGCGGGCAAGGGCCTCATCTTGCCAAGCGGTGGGAACCACGTGGTTTTTCTCGAGTTGCGGCGGCATTCTCGACTTACGACGGGGATCTCAGCCTTCCCCTTGGGTTGGCCCTGGGAAGCCCAATCTTCCCCTCGGGTTGCGAGGGAAAGCTTGGGGTGGCGCTCGAGTCACTGCAGGGCCTAAGAGACCTCACCTAAGCGTGTGTCCGGGACCTAATTTTCCTCTCCAGGGAAGGCAGGGATCTCGGGGTTGCATTCCAGGCTCCCCCGGGGAGTCAGGCCTCGTCTCGAGGGGAAGCCAAGGACTCCGCTCTCCTCTCGAGTCGCGACGCGGGTCTCTTGGAGCCCCCTGAGCGGCCTCAAGGGAGTCCAGCCTCCTCTTCCGTTTGGAGAGAGGACCCGGGATTGCTCTCCAGGCCATGCAGGAAAAGAAGGCCCTCAGCTCGCGAGGACGGGGGCGTCTCAGGGGTTTCCTCGAGCTGCGGCGCCCGTGGGGGTTTTCTCCCGAGGCACGACGAGGATCTCAGGGAGCCTCTCGTGCGGCGCCAGGGAAGTCAGGTCTCCATGCGCGTGGCGAGGGGGAGCGCGTCCTGGCTCTCGAGTCACGGGAGGGGACTAGGGCCTCGAGACGCCTTGAAGAAGGACTCTCGAGGTCTTTGTCGGGGGGCGGCGGGAAACCCTCGTGTCCCTCGCCTTCTGCCGGGGACCTTAGGGAACTTCCCAGGGTGCCTCTGAGAGGCGAGGGATCCTGTGGAGGTGGCGGGGCCCCTCGGGACTCCGCTGGGTCTGGCGCAACGGAAGAGGGCCTCACCTCGAGGGGAGGCAGGAACCTCAGGCTTCCTCTCCGTTTCGGACTCCGACCGAAGGGTCCCTGCAGAGTTGGGACAGGAGAGTCAGGCCTCGTCTTGTCTGAGGAAGGGAACCCCGCTGGCCTCTCGAGTTGCTCAGGGGGTCTCAGGCCCCTCGTCGAGCTGTTTGTGGAACCCGCGGGTCTTTGCGGACGATGCCCGGGGGTGGCAGTGCCCTTTCGTGTTGTGCCTTCACCCACAGGGTTGCCTTCGAAGAGGGATCCGGGCCTCGGGTCCTTCTCAAGAGCGGACCGGGGAATCGGGGGCGTTCGGCATGTGGCCCCACCCACGTGGCTCGTCTCGAATTTCCTCGTGAGACCGGCCTCATCCTGAGGTGCGCCGGGAAGGCCGGGAACCCCTTCCAGACGACGCAGGGGAATCGCCTCTCCTGTCGCGATCAGGAGGGGAGAAGGGGCTCAGAGGAAGCGGTGCCGGGACCCTCGGTGTTCCCCTCGGGGGAACCCGGCGTGTCGGGGGACTCTTGGGGGTCGCAGGAAGGCTGTCAGGGACCGTTTCGCCCTTCAGGGCGGAACAGGAGACTTCCCTAGAGACGCCGTCGCGGGCAAGGAACTCATCTTGCCAAGAGGTGGGAACCACGTGGTTTTTCTCGAGTTGCGGCGGGATTCTCGAGTTACGACGGGGATCTCAGCCTTCATCTTGGGTTGGCCCTGGGAAGCCCAATCTTCCCCTCGGGTTGTGAGAGAAAGCTGGGGGTTGCGCTCGAGTCACTGCAGGGCCGAAGAGACCTGACCTAGGCGTGTGTCCGGGACCTAATATTCCTCTCCAGGGAAGGCAGGGATCTCGGGGTTGCATTCCAAGCTCCCCCGGGGAGTCAGGCCTCGTCTCGAGGGGAAGCCAAGGACTCCGCTCTCCTCTCGAGTGGCGACGCGGGTCTCTTGGAGCCCCCTGAGCGGCCTCAAGGGAGTCCAACCTCCTCTTCCGTTTGGAGAGAGGACCCGGGATTGCTCTCCAGGCCATGCAGGAAAAGAAGGCCCTCAGCTCGCGAGGACGGGGGCGTCTCCGGGGTTTCCTCGAGCTGCGGCGCCCGTGGGGGTTTTCTCCCGAGGCACGACGAGGATCTCAGGGAGCCTCTCGTTCGGCACCAGGGAAGTCAGGTCTCCATGCGCGTGGCGAGGGGGAGCGCGTCCTGGCTCTCGAGTCACGGGAGGGGACTAGGGCCTCGCAACGCGTTGAAGAAGGCCTCTCGAGGTCTTTCTTAGGGGGCGGCGGGAAACCCTCGTTTCCCTCGCCTTCTGCCGGGGACCTTAGGGAACTTGCCAGGGTGCCTCTGAGAGGCGAGGGATCCTGTGGAGGTGGCGGGGCCCCTCGGGACTCCGCTGGGTCTGGCGCAACGGAAGAGGGCCTCACCTCGAGGGGAGGCAGGAACCTCAGGCTTCCTCTCCGTTTCGGACTCCGACCGCAGGGTCCCTGCAGAGTTGGGACAGGAGAGTCAGGCCTCGTCTTGTGTGAGGAAGGGAATCCCGCTGGCCTCTCGAGTTGCTCAGGGGGTCTCAGGCCCCTCGTCGAGCTGTGTGTGGAACCCGCGGGTCTTTGCGGACGATGCACGGGGGTGGCAGTGCCCCTTCGTGTTGTGCCTTCACCCACAGGGTTGCCTTCGAAGAGGGGTCCGGGCCTCGGGTCCGTCTCAAGGGCGGACCGGGGAATCGGGGGCGTTCGGCATGTGGCCCCACCCACGTGGCTCGTCTCGAATTTCCTCGTGAGACCGGCCTCATCCTGAGGTGCGCCGGGAAGGCCGGGAACCCCTTCCAGACCACGCAGGGGAATCGCCTCTCCTGTCGCGATCAGGAGGGGAGAAGGGGCTCAGAGGAAGCGGGCCGGGACCTTCGGTGTTCCCCTCGGGGGACCCCGGCGTGTCGGGGGACTTTTGGGGGTCGCAGGAAGGCTGTCAGGGAACGTTTCGCCCTTCAGGGCCGAACAGGGGACTTCCCTTGAGACGCCGTGGCGGGCAAGGGCCTCATCTTGCCAAGAGGTGGGAACCACGTGGTTTTTCTCGAGCTGCGGCGGCATTCTCGAGTTACGACAGGGATGTCAGCCTTCCCCTTGGGTTGGCCCTGGGAAGCCCAATCTTCCCCTCGGGTTGCGAGGGAAAGCTGGGGGTAGCGCTCGAGTCACTGCAGGGCCGAAGAGACCTCACCTAGGCGTGTGTCCGGGACCTAATATTCCTCTCCAGGGAAGGCAGGGATCTCGGGGTTGCATTCCAGGCTCCCCCGGAGAGTCAGGCCTCGTCTCGAGGGGAAGCCAAGGTATCCGCTAACCTCTCGAGTCGCGACGCGGGTCTCTTGGAGCCCCCTGAGCGGCCTCAAGGGAGTCCAGCCTCCTCTTCCGTTTGGAGAGAGGACCCGGGATTGCTCTCCAGGCCATGCAGGAAAAAAAGGACCTCAGCTCGCGAGGACGGGGACGTCTCCGGGGTCTCCTCGAGCTGCGGCGCCAGTGGGGGTTTTCTCCCGAGGCACGACGAGGATCTCAGGGAGCCTCTCGTGCGGCGCCAGGGAAGTCAGATTTCCATGCGCGTGGCGAGGGGGAGCGCGTCCTGGCTCTCGAGTCACGGGAGGGGACTAGGGCCTCGAGAAGCGTTGAAGAAGGACTCTCGAGGTCTTTCTCGGGGGGCGGAGGGAAACCCTCGTGTCCCTCGCCTTCGGCCGGGGACCTTAGGGAACTTGCCAGGGTGCCTCTGAGAGGCGAGGGATCCTGTGGAGGTGGCGGGGCCCCTCGGGACTCCGCTGGGTCTGGCACAACGGAAGAGCGCCTCACCTCGAGGGGAGGCAGGAACCTCAGGCTTCCTCTCCGTTTCGGACTCTGACCGCAGGGTCCCTGCAGAGTTGGGACAGGAGAGTCAGGCCTCGTCTTGTCTGAGGAAGGGAACCCCGCTGGCCTCTCGAGTTGCTCAGGGGTCTCAGGCCCCTCGTCGAGCTGTGTGTGGAACCCGCGGGTCTTTGCGGACGATGCACGGGGGTGGCAGTGCCCCTTCGTGTTGTGCCTTCACCCACAGGGTTGCCTTCGAAGAGGGGTCCGGGCCTCGGGTCCTTCTCAAGAGCGGACCGGGGAATCGGGGGCGTTCGGCCTGTGGCCCCACCCACGTGGCTCGTCTCGAATTTCCTCGTGAGACCGGCCTCATCCTGAGGTGCGCCGGGAAGGCCGGGAATCCCTTCCAGACCACGCAGGGGAATCGCCTCTCCTGTCGCGATCAGGAGGGGAGAAGGGGCTCAGAGGAAGCGGTGCCGGGACCCTCGGTGTTCCCCTCGGGGGAACCCGGCGTGTCGGGGGACTTTTGGGGGTCGCAGGAAGGCTGTCAGGGAACGTCTCGCCCTTCAGGGCGGAACAGGGGACTTCCCTTGAGACGCCGTCGCGGGCAAGGGCCTCATCTTGCTAAGCGGTGGGAACCACGTGGTTTTTCTCGAGTTGCGGCGGCATTCTCGAGTTACGACGGGGATCTCAGCCTTCCCCTTGGGTTGGCCCTGGGAAGCCCAACCTTCACCTCGGGTTGCGAGGGAAAGCTGGGGGTGGCGCTCGAGTCACTGCAGGGCCTAAGAGACCTCACCTAAGCGTGTGTCCGGGACCTAATTTTCCTCTCCAGGGAAGGCAGGGATCTCGGGGTTGCATTCCAGGCTCCCCCGGGGAGTCAGGCCTCGTCTCGAGGGGAAGCCAAGGACTCCGCTCTCCTCTCGAGTCGCGACGCGGGTCTCTTGGAGCCCCCTGAGCGGCCTCAAGGGAGTCCAGCCTCCTCTTCCGTTTGGAGAGAGGACCCGGGATTGCTCTCCAGGCCATGCAGGAAAAGAAGGCCCTCAGCTCGCGAGGACGGGGGCGTCTCAGGGGTTTCCTCGAGCTGCGGCGCCCGTGGGGGTTTTCTCCCGAGGCACGACGAGGATCTCAGGGAGCCTCTCGTGCGGCGCCAGGGAAGTCAGGTCTCCATGCGCGTGGCGAGGGGTAGCGCGTCCTGGCTCTCGAGTCACGGGAGGGGACTAGGGCCTCGAGACGCCTTGAAGAAGGACTCTCGAGGTCTTTGTCGGGGGGCGGCGGGAAACCCTCGTTTCCCTCGCCTTCTGCCGGGGACCTTAGGGAACTTCCCAGGGTGCCTCTGAGAGGCGAGGGATCCTGTGGAGGTGGCGGGGCCCCTCGGGACTCCGCTGGGTCTGGCGCAACGGAAGAGGGCCTCACCTCGAGGGGAGGCCGGCACCTCAGGCTTCCTCTGCGTTTCGGACTCCGACCGCAGGGTCCCTGCAGAGTTGGGACAGGAGAGTCAGGCCTCGTCTTGTCTGAGGAAGGGAACCCCGCTGGCCTCTCGAGTTGCTCAGGGGGCCTCAGGCCCCTCGTCGAGCTGTGTGTGGAACCCGCGGGTCTTTGCGGACGATGCACGGGGGTGGCAGTGCCCCTTCGTGTTGTGCCTTCACCCACAGGGTTGCCTTCGAAGAGGGGTCCGGGCCTCGGGTCCTTCTCAAGAGCGGACCGGGGAATCGGGGGCGTTCGGCCTGTGGCCCCACCCACGTGGCTCGTCTCGAATTTCCTCGTGAGACCGGCCTCATCCTGAGGTGCGCCGGGAAGGCCGGGAACCCCTTCCAGACCACGCAGGGGAATCGCCTCTCCTGTCGCGATCAGGAGGGGAGAAGGGGCTCAGAGGAAGCGGTGCCGGGACCCTCGGTGTTCCCCTCGGGGGAACCCGGCGTGTCGGGGGACTTTTGGGGGTCGCAGGAAGGCTGTCAGGGACCGTCTCGCCCTTCAGGGCGAACAGGGGACTTCCCTTGAGACGCCGTCGCGGGCAAGGGCCTCATCTTGCCAAGCGGTGGGAACCACGTGGTTTTTCTCGAGTTGCGGCGGCATTCTCGAGTTACGACGGGGATCTCAGCCTTCCCCTTGGGTTGGCCCTGGGAAGCCCAATCTTCCCCTCGGGTTGCGAGGGAAAGCTGGGGGTGGCGCTCGAGTCACTGCAGGGCCTAAGAGACCTCACCTAAGCGTGTGTCCGGGACCTAATTTTCCTCTCCAGGGAAGGCAGGGATCTCGGGGTTGCATTCCAGGCTCCCCCGGGGAGTCAGGCCTCATCTCGAGGGGAAGCCAAGGACTCCGCTCTCCTCTCGAGTCGCGACGCGGGTCTCTTGGAGCCCCCTGAGCGGCCTCAAGGGAGTCCAGCCTCCTCTTCCGTTTGGAGAGAGGACCCGGGATTGCTCTCCAGGCCATGCAGGAAAAGAAGGCCCTCAGCTCGCGAGGACGGGGGCGTCTCAGGGGTTTCCTCGAGCTGCGGCGCCCGTGGGGGTTTTCTCCCGAGGCACGACGAGGATCTCAGGGAGCCTCTCGTGCGGCGCCAGGGAAGTCAGGTCTCCATGCGCGTGGCGAGGGGGAGCGCGTCCTGGCTCTCGAGTCACGGGAGGGGACTAGGGCCTCGAGACGCCTTGAAGAAGGACTCTCGAGGTCTTTGTCGGGGGGCGGCGGGAAACCCTCGTTTCCCTCGCCTTCTGCCGGGGACCTTAGGGAACTTCCCAGGGTGCCTCTGAGAGGCGAGGGATCCTGTGGAGGTGGCGGGGCCCCTCGGGACTCCGCTGGGTCTGGCGCAACGGAAGAGGGCCTCACCTCGAGGGGAGGCAGGAACCTCAGGCTTCCTCTGCGTTTCGGACTCCGACCGCAGGGTCCCTGCAGAGTTGGGACAGGAGAGTCAGGCCTCGTCTTGTCTGAGGAAGGGAACCCCGCTGGCCTCTCGAGTTGCTCAGGGGGCCTCAGGCCCCTCGTCGAGCTGTGTGTGGAACCCGCGGGTCTTTGCGGACGACGCACGGGGGTGGCAGTGCCCCTTCGTGTTGTGCTTTCACCCACAGGGTTGCCTTCGAAGAGGGGTCCGGGCCTCGGGTCCTTCTCAAGAGTGGACCGGGGAATCGGGGGCGTTCGGCCTGTGGCCCCACCCACGTGGCTCGTCTCGAATTTCCTCGTGAGACCGGCCTCATCCTGAGGTGCGCCGGGAAGGCCGGGAACCCCTTCCAGACCACGCAGGGGAATCGCCTCTCCTGTCGCGATCAGGAGGGGAGAAGGGGCTCAGAGGAAGCGGTGCCGGGACCCTCGGTGTTCCCCTCGGGGGAACCCGGCGTGCGGGGGACTTTTGGGGGTCGCAGGAAGGCTGTCAGGGACCGTCTCGCCCTTCAGGGCGGAACAGGGGACTTCCCTTGAGACGCCGTCGCGGGCAAGGGCCTCATCTTGCCAAGCGGTGGGAACCACGTGGTTTTTCTCGAGTTGCGGCGGCATTCTCGAGTTACGACGGGGATCTCAGCCTTCCCCTTGGGTTGGCCCTGGGAAGCCCAATCTTCCCCTCGGGTTGCGAGGGAAAGCTGGGGGTGGCGCTCGAGTCACTGCAGGGCCGAAGAGACCTCACCTAAGCGTGTGTCCGGGACCTAATTTTCCTCTCCAGGGAAGGCAGGGATCTCGGGGTTGCATTCCAGGCTCCCCCGGGGAGTCAGGCCTCGTCTCGAGGGGAAGCCAAGGACTCCGCTCTCCTCTCGAGTCGCGACGCGGGTCTCTTGGAGCCCCCTGAGCGGCCTCAAGGGAGTCCAGCCTCCTCTTCCGTTTGGAGAGAGGACCCGGGATTGCTCTCCAGGCCATGCAGGAAAAGAAGGCCCTCAGCTCGCGAGGACGGGGGCGTCTCAGGGGTTTCCTCGAGCTGCGGCGCCCGTGGGGGTTTTCTCCCGAGGCACGACGAGGATCTCAGGGAGCCTCTCGTGCGGCGCCAGGGAAGTCAGGTCTCCATGCGCGTGGCGAGGGGGAGCGCGTCCTGGCTCTCGAGTCACGGGAGGGGACTAGGGCCTCGAGACGCCTTGAAGAAGGACTCTCGAGGTCTTTGTCGGGGGGCGGCGGGAAACCCTCGTTTCCCTCGCCTTCTGCCGGGGACCTTAGGGAACTTCCCAGGGTGCCTCTGAGAGGCGAGGGATCCTGTGGAGGTGGCGGGGCCCCTCGGGACTCCGCTGGGTCTGGCGCAACGGAAGAGGGCCTCACCTCGAGGGGAGGCAGGCACCTCAGGCTTCCTCTGCGTTTCGGACTCCGACCGCAGGGTCCCTGCAGAGTTGGGACAGGAGAGTCAGGCCTCGTCTTGTCTGAGGAAGGGAACCCCGCTGGCCTCTCGAGTTGCTCAGGGGGCCTCAGGCCCCTCGTCGAGCTGTGTGTGGAACCCGCGGGTCTTTGCGGACGATGCACGGGGGTGGCAGTGCCCCTTCGTGTTGTGCCTTCACCCACAGGGTTGCCTTCGAAGAGGGGTCCGGGCCTCGGGTCCTTCTCAAGAGCGGACCGGGGAATCGGGGGCGTTCGGCCTGTGGCCCCACCCACGTGGCTCGTCTCGAATTTCCTCGTGAGACCGGCCTCATCCTGAGGTGCGCCGGGAAGGCCGGGAACCCCTTCCAGACCACGCAGGGGAATCGCCTCTCCTGTCGCGATCAGGAGGGGAGAAGGGGCTCAGAGGAAGCGGTGCCGGGACCCTCGGTGTTCCCCTCGGGGGAACCCGGCGTGTCGGGGGACTTTTGGGGGTCGCAGGAAGGCTGTCAGGGACCGTCTCGCCCTTCAGGGCGGAACAGGGGACTTCCCTTGAGACGCCGTCGCGGGCAAGGGCCTCATCTTGCCAAGCGGTGGGAACCACGTGGTTTTTCTCGAGTTGCGGCGGCATTCTCGAGTTACGACGGGGATCTCAGCCTTCCCCTTGGGTTGGCCCTGGGAAGCCCAATCTTCCCCTCGGGTTGCGAGGGAAAGCTGGGGGTGGCGCTCGAGTCACTGCAGGGCCTAAGAGACCTCACCTAATCGTGTGTCCGGGACCTATTTTCCTCTCCAGGGAAGGCAGGGATCTCGGGGTTGCATTCCAGGCTCCCCCGGGGAGTCAGGCCTCGTCTCGAGGGGAAGCCAAGGACTCCGCTCTCCTCTCGAGTCGTGACGCGGGTCTCTTGGAGCCCCCTGAGCGGCCTCAAGGGAGTCCAGCCTCCTCTTCCGTTTGGAGAGAGGACCCGGGATTGCTCTCCAGGCCATGCAGGAAAAGAAGGCCCTCAGCTCGCGAGGACGGGGGCGTCTCAGGGGTTTCCTCGAGCTGCGGCGCCCGTGGGGGTTTTCTCCCGAGGCACGACGAGGATCTCAGGGAGCCTCTCGTGCGGCGCCAGGGAAGTCAGGTCTCCATGCGCGTGGCGAGGGGGAGCGCGTCCTGGCTCTCGAGTCACGGGAGGGGACTAGGGCCTCGAGACGCGTTGAAGAAGGACTCTCGAGGTCTTTGTCGGGGGGCGGCGGGAAACCCTCGTTTCCCTCGCCTTCTGCCGGGGACCTTAGGGAACTTCCCAGGGTGCCTCTGAGAGGCGAGGGATCCTGTGGAGGTGGCGGGGCCCCTCGGGACTCCGCTGTGTCTGGCGCAACGGAAGAGGGCCTCACCTCGAGGGGAGGCAGGCACCTCAGGCTTCCTCTGCGTTTCGGACTCCGACCGCAGGGTCCCTGCAGAGTTGGGACAGGAGAGTCAGGCCTCGTCTTGTCTGAGGAAGGGAACCCCGCTGGCCTCTCGAGTTGCTCAGGGGGCCTCAGGCCCCTCGTCGAGCTGTGTGTGGAACCCGCGGGTCTTTGCGGACGATGCACGGGGGTGGCAGTGCCCCTTCGTGTTGTGCCTTCACCCACAGGGTTGCCTTCGAAGAGGGGTCCGGGCCTCGGGTCCTTCTCAAGAGCGGACCGGGGAATCGGGGGCGTTCGGCCTGTGGCCCCACCCACGTGGCTCGTCTCGAATTTCCTCGTGAGACCGGCCTCATCCTGAGGTGCGCCGGGAAGGCCGGGAACCCCTTCCAGACCACGCAGGGGAATCGCCTCTCCTGTCGCGATCAGGAGGGGAGAAGGGGCTCAGAGGAAGCGGTGCCGGGACCCTCGGTGTTCCCCTCGGGGGAACCCGGCGTGTCGGGGGACTTTTGGGGGTCGCAGGTAGGCTGTCAGGGACCGTCTCGCCCTTCAGGGCGGAACAGGGGACTTCCCTTGAGACGCCGTCGCGGGCAAGGGCCTCATCTTGCCAAGCGGTGGGAACCACGTGGTTTTTCTCGAGTTGCGGCGGCATTCTCGAGTTACGACGGGGATCTCAGCCTTCCCCTTGGGTTGGCCCTGGGAAGCCCAATCTTCCCCTCGGGTTGCGAGGGAAAGCTGGGGGTGGCGCTCGAGTCACTGCAGGGCCTAAGAGACCTCACTTAAGCGTGTGTCCGGGACCTAATTTTCCTCTCCAGGGAAGGCAGGGATCTCGGGGTTGCATTCCAGGCTCCCCCGGGGAGTCAGGCCTCGTCTCGAGGGGAAGCCAAGGACTCCGCTCTCCTCTCGAGTCGCGACGCGGGTCTCTTGGAGCCCCCTGAGCGGCCTCAAGGGAGTCCAGCCTCCTCTTCCGTTTGGAGAGAGGACCCGGGATTGCTCTCCAGGCCATGCAGGAAAAGAAGGCCCTCAGCTCGCGAGGACGGGGGCGTCTCAGGGGTTTCCTCGAGCTGCGGCGCCCGTGGGGGTTTTCTCCCGAGGCACGACGAGGATCTCAGGGAGCCTCTCGTGCGGCGCCAGGGAAGTCAGGTCTCCATGCGCGTGGCGAGGGGGAGCGCGTCCTGGCTCTCGAGTCACGGGAGGGGACTAGGGCCTCGAGACGCCTTGAAGAAGGACTCTCGAGGTCTTTGTCGGGGGGCGGCGGGAAACCCTCGTTTCCCTCGCCTTCTGCCGGGGACCTTAGGGAACTTCCCAGGGTGCCTCTGAGAGGCGAGGGATCCTGTGGAGGTGGCGGGGCCCCTCGGGACTCCGCTGGGTCTGGCGCAACGGAAGAGGGCCTCACCTCGAGGGGAGGCAGGAACCTCAGGCTTCCTCTGCGTTTCGGACTCCGACCGCAGGGTCCCTGCAGAGTTGGGACAGGAGAGTCAGGCCTCGTCTTGTCTGAGGAAGGGAACCCCGCTGGCCTCTCGAGTTGCTCAGGGGGCCTCAGGCCCCTCGTCGAGCTGTGTGTGGAACCCGCGGGTCTTTGCGGACGATGCACGGGGGTGGCAGTGCCCCTTCGTGTTGTGCCTTCACCCACAGGGTTGCCTTCGAAGAGGGGTCCGGGCCTCGGGTCCTTCTCAAGAGCGGACAGGGGAATCGGGGGCGTTCGGCCTGTGGCCCCACCCACGTGGCTCGTCTCGAATTTCCTCGTGAGACCGGCCTCATCCTGAGGTGCGCCGGGAAGGCCGGGAACCCCTTCCAGACCACGCAAGGGAATCGCCTCTCCTGTCGCGATCAGGAGGGGAGAAGGGGCTCAGAGGAAGCGGTGCCGGGACCCTCGGTGTTCCCCTCGGGGGAACCCGGCGTGTCGGGGGACTTTTGGGGGTCGCAGGAAGGCTGTCAGTGACCGTCTCGCCCTTCAGGGCGGAACAGGGGACTTCCCTTGAGACGCCGTCGCGGGCAAGGGCCTCATCTTGCCAAGCGGTGGGAACCACGTGGTTTTTCTCGAGTTGCGGCGGCATTCTCGAGTTACGACGGGGATCTCAGCCTTCCCCTTGGGTTGGCCCTGGGAAGCCCAATCTTCCCCTCGGGTTGCGAGGGAAAGCTGGGGGTGGCGCTCGAGTCAATGCAGGGCCTAAGAGACCTCACCTAAGCCTGTGTCCGGGACCTAATTTTCCTCTGCAGGGAAGGCAGGGATCTCGGGGTTGCATTCCAGGCTCCCCCGGGGAGTCAGGCCTCGTCTCGAGGGGAAGCCAAGGACTCCGCTCTCCTCTCGAGTCGCGACGCGGGTCTCTTGGAGCCCCCTGAGCGGCCTCAAGGGAGTCCAGCCTCCTCTTCCGTTTGGAGAGAGGACCCGGGATTGCTCTCCAGGCCATGCAGGAAAAGAAGGCCCTCAGCTCGCGAGGACGGGGGCGTCTCAGGGGTTTCCTCGAGCTGCGGCGCCCGTGGGGGTTTTCTCCCGAGGCACGACGAGGATCTCAGGGAGCCTCTCGTGCGGCGCCAGGGAAGTCAGGTCTCCATGCGCGTGGCGAGGGGGAGCGCGTCCTGGCTCTCGAGTCACGGGAGGGGACTAGGGCCTCGAGACGCGTTGAAGAAGGACTCTCGAGGTCTTTGTCGGGGGGCGGCGGGAAACCCTCGTTTCCCTCGCCTTCTGCCGGGGACCTTAGGGAACTTCCCAGGGTGCCTCTGAGAGGCGAGGGATCCTGTGGAGGTGGCGGGGCCCCTCGGGACTCCGCTGGGTCTGGCGCAACGGAAGAGGGCCTCACCTCGAGGGGAGGCAGGAACCTCAGGCTTCCTCTGCGTTTCGGAGTCCGACCGCAGGGTCCCTGCATAGTTGGGACAGGAGAGTCAGGCCTCGTCTTGTCTGAGGAAGGGAACCCCGCTGGCCTCTCGAGTTGCTCAGGGGGCCTCAGGCCCCTCGTCGAGCTGTGTGTGGAACCCGCGGGTCTTTGCGGACGATGCACGGGGGTGGCAGTGCCCCTTCGTGTTGTGCCTTCACCCACAGGGTTGCCTTCGAAGAGGGGTCCGGGCCTCGGGTCCTTCTCAAGAGCGGACCGGGGAATCGGGGGCGTTCGGCCTGTGGCCCCACCCACGTGGCTCGTCTCGAATTTCCTCGTGAGACCGGCCTCATCCTGAGGTGCGCCGGGAAGGCCGGGAACCCCTTCCAGACCACGCAGGGGAATCGCCTCTCCTGTCGCGATCAGGAGGGGAGAAGGGGCTCAGAGGAAGCGGTGCCGGGACCCTCGGTGTTCCCCTCGGGGGAACCCGGCGTGTCGGGGGACTTTTGGGGGTCGCAGGAAGGCTGTCAGGGACCGTCTCGCCCTTCAGGGCGGAACAGGGGACTTCCCTTGAGACGCCGTCGCGGGCAAGGGCCTCATCTTGCCAAGCGGTGGGAACCACGTGGTTTTTCTCGAGTTGCGGCGGCATTCTCAAGTAACGATGGGGATCTCAGCCTTCCCCTTGGGTTGGCCCTGGGAAGCCCAATCTTCCCCTCCGGTTGCGAGGGAAAGCTGGGGGTGGCGCTCGAGTCACTGCAGGGCCTAAGAGACCTCACCTAAGCGTGTGTCCGGGACCTAATTTTCCTCTCCAGGGAAGGCAGGGATCTCGGGGTTGCATTCCAGGCTCCCCCGGGGAGTCAGGCCTCGTCTCGAGGGGAAGCCAAGGACTCCGCTCTCCTCTCGAGTCGCGACGCGGGTCTCTTGGAGCCCCCTGAGTGGCCTCAAGGGAGTCCAGCCTCCTCTTCCGTTTGGAGAGAGGACCCGGGATTGCTCTCCAGGCCATGCAGGAAAAGAAGGCCCTCAGCTCGCGAGGACGAGGGCGTCTCAGGGGTTTCCTCGAGCTGCGGCGCCCGTGGGGGTTTTCTCCCGAGGCACGACGAGGATCTCAGGGAGCCTCTCGTGCGGCGCCAGGGAAGTCAGGTCTCCATGCGCGTGGCGAGGGGGAGCGCGTCCTGGCTCTCGAGTCACGGGAGGGGACTAGGGCCTCGAGACGCGTTGAAGAAGGACTCTCGAGGTCTTTGTCGGGGGGCGGCGGGAAACCCTCGTTTCCCTCGCCTTCTGCCGGGGACCTTAGGGAACTTCCCAGGGTGCCTCTGAGAGGCGAGGGATCCTGTGGAGGTGGCGGGGCCCATCGGGACTCCGCTGGGTCTGGCGCAACGGAAGAGGGCCTCACCTCGAGGGGAGGCAGGCACCTCAGGCTTCCTCTGCGTTTCGGACTCCGACCTCAGGGTCCCTGCAGAGTTGGGACAGGAGAGTCAGGCCTCGTCTTGTCTGAGGAAGGGAACCCCGCTGGCCTCTCGAGTTGCTCAGGGGGCCTCAGGCCCCTCGACGAGCTTTGTGTGGAACCCGCGGGTCTTGCGGACGATGCACGGGGGTGGCAGTGCCCCTTCGTGTTGTGCTTTCACCCACAGGGTTGCCTTCGAAGAGGGGTCCGGGCCTCGGGTCCTTCTCAAGAGCGGACCGGGGAATCGGGGGCGTTCGGCCTGTGGCCCCACCCACGTGGCTCGTCTCGAATTTCCTCGTGAGACCGGCCTCATCCTGAGGTGCGCCGGGAAGGCCGGGAAACCTTCCAGACCACGCAGGGGAATCGCCTCTCCTGTCGCGATCAGGAGGGGAGAAGGGGCTCAGAGGAAGCGGTGCCGGGACCCTCGGTGTTCCCCTCGGGGGAACCCGGCGTGCGGGGGACTTTTGGGGGTCGCAGGAAGGCTGTCAGGGACCGTCGCGCCCTTCAGGGTGGAACAGGGGACTTCCCTTGAGACGCCGTCGCGGGCAAGGGCCTCATCTTGCCAAGCGGTGGGAACCACGTGGTTTTTCTCGAGTTGCGGCGGCATTCTCGAGTTACGACGGGGATCTCAGCCTTCCCCTTGGGTTGGCCCTGGGAAGCCCAATCTTCCCCTCGGGTTGCGAGGGAAAGCTGGGGGTGGCGCTCGAGTCACTGCAGGGCCTAAGAGACCTCACCTAAGCGTATGTCCGGGACCTAATTTTCCTCTCCAGGGAAGGCAGGGATCTCGGGGTTGCATTCCAGGCTCCCCCGGGGAGTCAGGCCTCGTCTCGAGGGGAAGCCAAGGACTCCGCTCTCCTCTCGAGTCGCGACGCGGGTCTCTTGGAGCCCCCTGAGCGGCCTCAAGGGAGTCCAGCCTCCTCTTCCGTTTGGAGAGAGGACCCGGGATTGCTCTCCAGGCCATGCAGGAAAAGAAGGCCCTCAGCTCGCGAGGACGGGGGCGTCTCAGGGGTTTCCTCGAGCTGCGGCGCCCGTGGGGGTTTTCTCCCGAGGCACGACGAGGATCTCAGGGAGCCTCTCGTGCGGCGCCAGGGAAGTCAGGTCTCCATGCGCGTGGCGAGGGGGAGCGCGTCCTGGCTCTCGAGTCACGGGAGGGGACTAGGGCCTCGAGACGCCTTGAAGAAGGACTCTCGAGGTCTTTGTCGGGGGGCGGCGGGAAACCCTCGTTTCCCTCGCCTTCTGCCGGGGACCTTAGGGAACTTCCCAGGGTGCCTCTGAGAGGCGAGGGATCCTGTGGAGGTGGCGGGGCCCCTCGGGACTCCGCTGGGTCTGGCGCAACGGAAGAGGGCCTCACCTCGAGGGGAGGCAGGCACCTCAGGCTTCCTCTGCGTTTCGGACTCCGACCGCAGGGTCCCTGCAGAGTTGGGACAGGAGAGTCAGGCCTCGTCTTGTCTGAGGAAGGGAACCCCGCTGGCCTCTCGAGTTGCTCAGGGGGCCTCAGGCCCCTCGTCGAGCTGTGTGTGGAACCCGCGGGTCTTTGCGGACGATGCACGGGGGTGGCAGTGCCCCTTCGTGTTGTGCCTTCACCCACAGGGTTGCCTTCGAAGAGGGGTCCGGGCCTCGGGTCCTTCTCAAGAGCGGACCGGGGAATCGGGGGCGTTCGGCCTGTGGCCCCACCCACGTGGCTCGTCTCGAATTTCCTCGTGAGACCGGCCTCATCCTGAGGTGCGCCGGGAAGGCCGGGAACCCCTTCCAGACCACGCAGGGGAATCGCCTCTCCTGTCGCGATCAGGAGGGGAGAAGGGGCTCAGAGGAAGCGGTGCCGGGACCCTCGGTGTTCCCCTCGGGGGAACCCGGCGTGTCGGGGGACTTTTGGGGGTCGCAGGAAGGCTGTCAGGGACCGTCTCGCCCTTCAGGGCGGAACAGGGGACTTCCCTTGAGACGCCGTCGCGGGCAAGGGCCTCATCTTGCCAAGCGGTGGGAACCACGTGGTTTTTCTCGAGTTGCGGCGGCATTCTCGAGTTACGACGGGGATCTCAGCCTTCCCCTTGGGTTGGCCCTGGGAAGCCCAATCTTCCCCTCGGGTTGCGAGGGAAAGCTGGGGGTGGCGCTCGAGTCACTGCAGGGCCTAAGAGACCTCACCTAAGCGTGTGTCCGGGACCTAATTTTCCTCTCCAGGGAAGGCAGGGATCTCGGGGTTGCATTCCAGGCTCCCCCGGGGAGTCAGGCCTCGTCTCGAGGGGAAGCCAAGGACTCCACTCTCCTCTCGAGTCGCGACGCGGGTCTCTTGGAGCCCCCTGAGCGGCCTCAAGGGAGTCCAGCCTCCTCTTCCGTTTGGAGAGAGGACCCGGGATTGCTCTCCAGGCCATGCAGGAAAAGAAGGCCCTCAGCTCGCGATTACGGGGGTGTCTCAGGGGTTTCCTCGAGCTGCGGCGCCCGTGGGGGTTTTCTCCCGAGGCACGACGAGGATCTCAGGGAGCCTCTCGTGCGGCGCCAGGGAAGTCAGGTCTCCATGCGCGTGGCGAGGGGGAGCGCGTCCTGGCTCTCGAGTCACGGGAGGGGACTAGGGCTTCGAGACGCGTTGAAGAAGGACTCTCGAGGTCTTTGTCGGGGGGCGGTGGGAAACCCTCGTTTCCCTCGCCTTCTGCCGGGGACCTTAGGGAACTTCCCAGGGTGCCTCTGAGAGGCGAGGGATCCTGTGGAGGTGGCGGGGCCCCTCGGGACTCCGCTGGGTCTGGCGCAACGGAAGAGGGCCTCACCTCGAGGGGAGGCAGGCACCTCAGGCTTCCTCTGCGTTTCGGACTCCGACCGCAGGGTCCCTGCAGAGTTGGGACAGGAGAGTCAGGCCTCGTCTTGTCTGAGGAAGGGAACCCCGCTGGCCTCTCGAGTTGCTCAGGGGGCCTCAGGCCCCTCGTCGAGCTGTGTGTGGAACCCGCGGGTCTTTGCGGACGATGCACGGGGGTGGCAGTGCCCCTTCGTGTTGTGCTTTCACCCACAGGGTTGCCTTCGAAGAGGGGTCCGGGCCTCGGGTCCTTCTCAAGAGCGGACCGGGGAATCGGGGGCGTTCGGCCTGTGGCCCCACCCACGTGGCTCGTCTCGAATTTCCTCGTGAGACCGGCCTCATCCTGAGGTGCGCCGGGAAGGCCGGGAAACCTTCCAGACCACGCAGGGGAATCGCCTCTCCTGTCGCGATCAGGAGGGGAGAAGGGGCTCAGAGGAAGCGGTGCCGGGACCCTCGGTGTTCCCCTCGGGGGAACCCGGCGTGCGGGGGACTTTTGGGGGTCGCAGGAAGGCTGTCAGGGACCGTCTCGCCCTTCAGGGTGGAACAGGGGACTTCCCTTGAGACGCCGTCGCGGGCAAGGGCCTCATCTTGCCAAGCGGTGGGAACCACGTGGTTTTTCTCGAGTTGCGGCGGCATTCTCGAGTTACGACGGGGATCTCAGCCTTCCCCTTGGGTTGGCCCTGGGAAGCCCAATCTTCCCCTCGGGTTGCGAGGGAAAGCTGGGGGTGGCGCTCGAGTCACTGCAGGGCCTAAGAGACCTCACCTAAGCGTGTGTCCGGGACCTAATTTTCCTCTCCAGGGAAGGCAGGGATCTCGGGGTTGCATTCCAGGCTCCCCCGGGGAGTCAGGCCTCGTCTCGAGGGGAAGCCAAGGACTCCGCTCTCCTCTCGAGTCGCGACGCGGGTCTCTTGGAGCCCCCTGAGCGGCCTCAAGGGAGTCCAGCCTCCTCTTCCGTTTGGAGAGAGGACCCGGGATTGCTCTCCAGGCCATGCAGGAAAAGAAGGCCCTCAGCTCGCGAGGACGGGGGCGTCTCAGGGGTTTCCTCGAGCTGGGGCGCCCGTGGGGGTTTTCTCCCGAGGCACGACGAGGATCTCAGGGAGCCTCTCGTGCGGCGCCAGGGAAGTCAGGTCTCCATGCGCGTGGCGAGGGGGAGCGCGTCCTGGCTCTCGAGTCACGGGAGGGGACTAGGGCCTCGAGACGCCTTGAAGAAGGACTCTCGAGGTCTTTGTCGGGGGGCGGCGGGAAACCCTCGTTTCCCTCGCCTTCTGCCGGGGACCTTAGGGAACTTCCCAGGGTGCCTCTGAGAGGCGAGGGATCCTGTGGAGGTGGCGGGGCCCCTCGGGACTCCGCTGGGTCTGGCGCAACGGAAGAGGGCCTCACCTCGAGGGGAGGCAGGCACCTCAGGCTTCCTCTGCGTTTCGGACTCCGACCGCAGGGTCCCTGCAGAGTTGGGACAGGAGAGTCAGGCCTCGTCTTGTCTGAGGAAGGGAACCCCGCTGGCCTCTCGAGTTGCTCAGGGGGTCTCAGGCCCCTCGTCGAGCTGTGTGTGGAACCCGCGGGTCTTTGCGGACGATGCACGGGGGTGGCAGTGCCCCTTCGTGTTGTGCCTTCACCCACAGGGTTGCCTTCGAAGAGGGGTCCGGGCTTCGTGTCCTTCTCAAGAGCGGACCGGGGAATCGGGGGCGTTCGGCCTGTGGCCCCACCCACGTGGCTCGTCTCGAATTTCCTCGTGAGACCGGCCTCATCCTGAGGTGCGCCGGGAAGGCCGGGAACCCCTTCCAGACCACGCAGGGGAATCGCCTCTCCTGTCGCGATCAGGAGGGGAGAAGGGGCTCAGAGGAAGCGGTGCCGGGACCCTCGGTGTTCCCCTCGGGGGAACCCGGCGTGTCGGGGGACTTTTGGGGGTCGCAGGAAGGCTGTCAGGGACCGTCTCGCCCTTCAGGGCGGAACAGGGGACTTCCCTTGAGACGCCGTCGCGGGCAAGGGCCTCATCTTGCCAAGCGGTGGGAACCACGTGGTTTTTCTCGAGTTGCGGCGGCATTCTCGACTTACGACGGGGATCTCAGCCTTCCCCTTGGGTTGGCCCTGGGAAGCCCAATCTTCCCCTCGGGTTGCGAGGGAAAGCTGGGGGTGGCGCTCGAGTCACTGCAGGGCCTAAGAGACCTCACCTAAGCGTGTGTCCGGGACCTAATTTTCCTCTCCAGGGAAGGCAGGGATCTCGGGGTTGCATTCCAGGCTCCCCCGGGGAGTCAGGCCTCGTCTCGAGGGGAAGCCAAGGACTCCGCTCTCCTCTCGAGTCGCGACGCGGGTCTCTTGGAGCCCCCTGAGCGGCCTCAAGGGAGTCCAGCCTCCTCTTCCGTTTGGAGAGAGGACCCGGGATTGCTCTCCAGGCCATGCAGGAAAAGAAGGCCCTCAGCTCGCGAGGACGGGGGCGTCTCAGGGGTTTCCTCGAGCTGCGGTGCCCGTGGGGGTTTTCTCCCGAGGCACGACGAGGATCTCAGGGAGCCTCTCGTGCGGCGCCAGGGAAGTCAGGTCTCCATGCGCGTGGCGAGGGGGAGCGCGTCCTGGCTCTCGAGTCACGGGAGGGGACTAGGGCCTCGAGACGCGTTGAAGAAGGACTCTCGAGGTCTTTGTCGGGGGGCGGCGGGAAACCCTCGTTTCCCTCGCCTTCTGCCGGGGACCTTAGGGAACTTCCCAGGGTGCCTCTGAGAGGCGAGGGATCCTGTGGAGGTGGCGGGGCCCCTCAGGACTCCGCTGGGTCTGGCGCAACGGAAGAGGGCCTCACCTCGAGGGGAGGCAGGCACCTCAGGCTTCCTCTGCGTTTCGGACTCCGACCGCAGGGTCCCTGCAGAGTTGGGACAGGAGAGTCAGGCCTCGTCTTGTCTGAGGAAGGGAACCCCGCTGGCCTCTCGAGTTGCTCAGGGGGTCTCAGGCCCCTCGTCGAGCTGTGTGTGGAACCCGCGGGTCTTTGCGGACGATGCACGGGGGTGGCAGTGCCCCTTCGTGTTGTGCCTTCACCCACAGGGTTGCCTTCGAAGAGGGGTCCGGGCCTCGGGTCCTTCTCAAGAGCGGACCGGGGAATCGGGGGCGTTCGGCCTGTGGCCCCACCCACGTGGCTCGTCTCGAATTTCCTCGTGAGACCGGCCTCATCCTGAGGTGCGCCGGGAAGGCCGGGAACCCCTTCCAGACCACGCAGGGGAATCGCCTCTCCTGTCGCGATCAGGAGGGGAGAAGGGGCTCAGAGGAAGCGGTGCCGGGACGCTCGGTGTTCCCCTCGGGGGAACCCGGCGTGTCGGGGGACTTTTGGGGGTCGCAGGAAGGCTGTCAGGGACCGTCTCGCCCTTCAGGGCGGAACAGGGGACTTCCCTTGAGACGCCGTCGCGGGCAAGGGCCTCATCTTGCCAAGCGGTGGGAACCACGTGGTTTTTCTCGAGTTGCGGCGGCATTCTCGAGTTACGACGGGGATCTCAGCCTTCCCCTTGGGTTGGCCCTGGGAAGCCCAATCTTCCCCTCGGGTTGCGAGGGAAAGCTGGGGGTGGCGCTCGAGTCAATGCAGGGCCTAAGAGACCTCACCTAAGCGTGTGTCCGGGACCTAATTTTCCTCTCCAGGGAAGGCAGGGATCTCGGGGTTGCATTCCAGGCTCCCCCGGGGAGTCAGGCCTCGTCTCGAGGGGAAGCCAAGGACTCCGCTCTCCTCTCGAGTCGCGACGCGGGTCTCTTGGAGCCCCCTGAGCGGCCTCAAGGGAGTCCAGCCTCCTCTTCCGTTTGGAGAGAGGACCCGGGATTGCTCTCCAGGCCATGCAGGAAAAGAAGGCCCTCAGCTGGCGAGGACGGGGGCGTCTCAGGGGTTTCCTCGAGCTGCGGCGCCCGTGGGGGTTTTCTCCCGAGGCACGACGAGGAGCTCAGGGAGCCTCTCGTGCGGCGCCAGGGAAGTCAGGTCTCCATGCGCGTGGCGAGGGGGAGCGCGTCCTGGCTCTCGAGTCACGGGAGGGGACTAGGGCCTCGAGACGCGTTGAAGAAGGACTCTCGAGGTCTTTGTCGGGGGGCGGCGGGAAACCCTCGTGTCCCTCGCCTTCTGCCGGGGACCTTAGGGAACTTCCCAGGGTGCCTCTGAGAGGCGAGGGATCCTGTGGAGGTGGCGGGGCCCCTCGGGACTCCGCTGGGTCTGGCGCAACGGAAGAGGGCCTCACCTCGAGGGGAGGCAGGCACCTCAGGCTTCCTCTGCGTTTCGGACTCCGACCGCAGGGTCCCTGCAGAGTTGGGACAGGAGAGTCAGGCCTCGTCTTGTCTGAGGAAGGGAACCCCGCTGGCCTCTCGAGTTGCTCAGGGGGCCTCAGGCCCCTCGTCGAGCTGTGTGTGGAACCCGCGGGTCTTTGCGGACGATGCACGGGGGTGGCAGTGCCCCTTCGTGTTGTGCCTTCACCCACAGGGTTGCCTTCGAAGAGGGGTCCGGGCCTCGGGTCCTTCTCAAGAGCGGACCGGGGAATCGGGGGCGTTCGGCCTGTGGCCCCACCCACGTGGCTCGTCTCGAATTTCCTCGTGAGACCGGCCTCATCCTGAGGTGCGCCGGGAAGGCCGGGAACCCCTTCCAGACCACGCAGGGGAATCGCCTCTCCTGTCGCGATCAGGAGGGGAGAAGGGGCTCAGAGGAAGCGGTGCCGGGACCCTCGGTGTTCCCCTCGGGGGAACCCGGCGTGTCGGGGGACTTTTGGGGGTCGCAGGAAGGCTGTCAGGGACCGTCTCGCCCTTCAGGGCGGAACAGGGGACTTCCCTTGAGACGCCGTCGCGGGCAAGGGCCTCATCTTGCCAAGCGGTGGGAACCACGTGGTTTTTCTCGAGTTGCGGCGGCATTCTCGACTTACGACGGGGATCTCAGCCTTCCCCTTGGGTTGGCCCTGGGAAGCCCAATCTTCCCCTCGGGTTGCGAGGGAAAGCTGGGGGTGGCGCTCGAGTCACTGCAGGGCCTAAGAGACCTCACCTAAGCGTGTGTCCGGGACCTAATTTTCCTCTCCAGGGAAGGCAGGGATCTCGGGGTTGCATTCCAGGCTCCCCCGGGGAGTCAGGCCTCGTCTCGAGGGGAAGCCAAGGACTCCGCTCTCCTCTCGAGTCGCGACGCGGGTCTCTTGGAGCCCCCTGAGCGGCCTCAAGGGAGTCCAGCCTCCTCTTCCGTTTGGAGAGAGGACCCGGGATTGCTCTCCAGGCCATGCAGGAAAAGAAGGCCCTCAGCTCGCGAGGACGGGGGCGTCTCAGGGGTTTCCTCGAGCTGCGGCGCCCGTGGGGGTTTTCTCCCGAGGCACGACGAGGATCTCAGGGAGCCTCTCGTGCGGCGCCAGGGAAGTCAGGTCTCCATGCGCGTGGCGAGGGGGAGCGCGTCCTGGCTCTCGAGTCACGGGAGGGACTAGGGCCTCGAGACGCGTTGAAGAAGGACTCTCGAGGTCTTTGTCAGGGGGCGGCGGGAAACCCTCGTGTCCCTCGCCTTCTGCCGGGGACCTTAGGGAACTTCCCAGGGTGCCTCTGAGAGGCGAGGGATCCTGTGGAGGTGGCGGGGCCCCTCGGGACTCCGCTGGGTCTGGCGCAACGGAAGAGGGCCTCACCTCGAGGGGAGGCAGGCACCTCAGGCTTCCTCTGCGTTTCGGACTCCGACCGCAGGGTCCCTGCAGAGTTGGGACAGGAGAGTCAGGCCTCGTCTTGTCTGAGGAAGGGAACCCCGCTGGCCTCTCGAGTTGCTCAGGGGGTCTCAGGCCCCTCGTCGAGCTGTGTGTGGAACCCGCGGGTCTTTGCGGACGATGCACGGGGGTGGCAGTGCCCCTTCGTGTTGTGCCTTCACCCACAGGGTTGCCTTCGAAGAGGGGTCCGGGCCTCGGGTCCTTCTCAAGAGCGGACCGGGGAATCGGGGGCGTTCGGCCTGTGGCCCCACCCACGTGGCTCGTCTCGAATTTCCTCGTGAGACCGGCCTCATCCTGAGGTGCGCCGGGAAGGCCGGGAACCCCTTCCAGACCACGCAGGGGAATCGCCTCTCCTGTCGCGATCAGGAGGGGAGAAGGGGCTCAGAGGAAGCGGTGCCGGGACGCTCGGTGTTCCCCTCGGGGGAACCCGGCGTGTCGGGGGACTTTTGGGGGTCGCAGGAAGGCTGTCAGGGACCGTCTCGCCCTTCAGGGCGGAACAGGGGACTTCCCTTGAGACGCCGTCGCGGGCAAGGGCCTCATCTTGCCAAGCGGTGGGAACCACGTGGTTTTTCTCGAGTTGCGGCGGCATTCTCGAGTTACGACGGGGATCTCAGCCTTCCCCTTGGGTTGGCCCTGGGAAGCCCAATCTTCCCCTCGGGTTGCGAGGGAAAGCTGGGGGTGGCGCTCGAGTCAATGCAGGGCCTAAGAGACCTCACCTAAGCGTGTGTCCGGGACCTAATTTTCCTCTCCAGGGAAGGCAGGGATCTCGGGGTTGCATTCCAGGCTCCCCCGGGGAGTCAGGCCTCGTCTCGAGGGGAAGCCAAGGACTCCGCTCTCCTCTCGAGTCGCGACGCGGGTCTCTTGGAGCCCCCTGAGCGGCCTCAAGGGAGTCCAGCCTCCTCTTCCGTTTGGAGAGAGGACCCGGGATTGCTCTCCAGGCCATGCAGGAAAAGAAGGCCCTCAGCTGGCGAGGACGGGGGCCTCTCAGGGGTTTCCTCGAGCTGCGGCGCCCGTGGGGGTTTTCTCCCGAGGCACGACGAGGAGCTCAGGGAGCCTCTCGTGCGGCGCCAGGGAAGTCAGGTCTCCATGCGCGTGGCGAGGGGGAGCGCGTCCTGGCTCTCGAGTCACGGGAGGGGACTAGGGCCTCGAGACGCGTTGAAGAAGGACTCTCGAGGTCTTTGTCGGGGGGCGGCGGGAAACCCTCGTGTCCCTCGCCTTCTGCCGGGGACCTTAGGGAACTTCCCAGGGTGCCTCTGAGAGGCGAGGGATCCTGTGGAGGTGGCGGGGCCCCTCGGGACTCCGCTGGGTCTGGCGCAACGGAAGAGGGCCTCACCTCGAGGGGAGGCAGGCACCTCAGGCTTCCTCTGCGTTTCGGACTCCGACCGCAGGGTCCCTGCAGAGTTGGGACAGGAGAGTCAGGCCTCGTCTTGTCTGAGGAAGGGAACCCCGCTGGCCTCTCGAGTTGCTCAGGGGGTCTCAGGCCCCTCGTCGAGCTGTGTGTGGAACCCGCGGGTCTTTGCGGACGATGCACGGGGGTGGCAGTGCCCCTTCGTGTTGTGCCTTCACCCACAGGGTTGCCTTCGAAGAGGGGTCCGGGCCTCGGGTCCTTCTCAAGAGCGGACCGGGGAATCGGGGGCGTTCGGCCTGTGGCCCCACCCACGTGGCTCGTCTCGAATTTCCTCGTGAGACCGGCCTCATCCTGAGGTGCGCCGGGAAGGCCGGGAACCCCTTCCAGACCACGCAGGGGAATCGCCTCTCCTGTCGCGATCAGGAGGGGAGAAGGGGCTCAGAGGAAGCGGTGCCGGGACCCTCGGTGTTCCCCTCGGGGGAACCCGGCGTGTCGGGGGACTTTTGGGGGTCGCAGGAAGGCTGTCAGGGACCGTCTCGCCCTTCAGGGCGGAACAGGGGACTTCCCTTGAGACGCCGTCGCGGGCAAGGGCCTCATCTTGCCAAGCGGTGGGAACCACGTGGTTTTTCTCGAGTTGCGGCGGCATTCTCGAGTTACGACGGGGATCTCAGCCTTCCCCTTGGGTTGGCCCTGGGAAGCCCAATCTTCCCCTCGGGTTGCGAGGGAAAGCTGGGGGTGGCGCTCGAGTCACTGCAGGGCCGAAGAGACCTCACCTAAGCGTGTGTCCGGGACCTAATTTTCCTCTCCAGGGAAGGCAGGGATCTCGGGGTTGCATTCCAGGCTCCCGCGGGGAGTCAGGCCTCGTCTCGAGGGGAAGCCAAGGACTCCGCTCTCCTCTCGAGTCGCGACGCGGGTCTCTTGGAGCCCCCTGAGCGGCCTCAAGGGAGTCCAGCCTCCTCTTCCGTTTGGAGAGAGGACCCGGGATTGCTCTCCAGGCCATGCAGGAAAAGAAGGCCCTCAGCTGGCGAGGACGGGGGCGTCTCAGGGGTTTCCTCGAGCTGCGGCGCCCGTGGGGGTTTTCTCCCGAGGCACGACGAGGAGCTCAGGGAGCCTCTCGTGCGGCGCCAGGGAAGTCAGGTCTCCATGCGCGTGGCGAGGGGGAGCGCGTCCTGGCTCTCGAGTCACGGGAGGGGACTAGGGCCTCGAGACGCGTTGAAGAAGGACTCTCGAGGTCTTTGTCGGGGGGCGGCGGGAAACCCTCGTGTCCCTCGCCTTCTGCCGGGGACCTTAGGGAACTTCCCAGGGTGCCTCTGAGAGGCGAGGGTTCCTGTGGAGGTGGCGGGGCCCCTCGGGACTCCGCTGGGTCTGGCGCAACGGAAGAGGGCCTCACCTCGAGGGGAGGCAGGCACCTCAGGCTTCCTCTGCGTTTCGGACTCCGACCGCAGGGTCCCTGCAGAGTTGGGACAGGAGAGTCAGGCCTCGTCTTGTCTGAGGAAGGGAACCCCGCTGGCCTCTCGAGTTGCTCAGGGGGCCTCAGGCCCCTCGTCGAGCTGTGTGTGGAACCCGCGGGTCTTTGCGGACGATGCACGGGGGTGGCAGTGCCCCTTCGTGTTGTGCCTTCACCCACAGGGTTGCCTTCGAAGAGGGGTCCGGGCCTCGGGTCCTTCTCAAGAGCGGACCGGGGAATCGGGGGCGTTCGGCCTGTGGCCCCACCCACGTGGCTCGTCTCGAATTTCCTCGTGAGACCGGCCTCATCCTGAGGTGCGCCGGGAAGGCCGGGAACCCCTTCCAGACCACGCAGGGGAATCGCCTCTCCTGTCGCGATCAGGAGGGGAGAAGGGGCTCAGAGGAAGCGGTGCCGGGACCCTCGGTGTTCCCCTCGGGGGAACCCGGCGTGTCGGGGGACTTTTGGGGGTCGCAGGGAGGCTGTCAGGGACCGTCTCGCCCTTCAGGGCGGAACAGGGGACTTCCCTTGAGACGCCGTCGCGGGCAAGGGCCTCATCTTGCCAAGCGGTGGGAACCACGTGGTTTTTCTCGAGTTGCGGCGGCATTCTCGAGTTACGACGGGGATCTCAGCCTTCCCCTTGGGTTGGCCCTGGGAAGCCCAATCTTCCCCTCGGGTTGCGAGGGAAAGCTGGGGGTGGCGCTCGAGTCACTGCAGGGCCGAAGAGACCTCACCTAAGCGTGTGTCCGGGACCTAATTTTCCTCTCCAGGGAAGGCAGGGATCTCGGGGTTGCATTCCAGGCTCCCGCGGGGAGTCAGGCCTCGTCTCGAGGGGAAGCCAAGGACTCCGCTCTCCTCTCGAGTCGCGACGCGGGTCTCTTGGAGCCCCCTGAGCGGCCTCAAGGGAGTCCAGCCTCCTCTTCCGTTTGGAGAGAGGACCCGGGATTGCTCTCCAGGCCATGCAGGAAAAGAAGGCCCTCAGCTCGCGAGGACGGGGGCGTCTCAGGGGTTTCCTCGAGCTGCGGCGCCCGTGGGGGTTTTCTCCCGAGGCACGACGAGGATCTCAGGGAGCCTCTCGTGCGGCGCCAGGGAAGTCAGGTCTCCATGCGCGTGGCGAGGGGGAGCGCGTCCTGGCTCTCGAGTCACGGGAGGGGACTAGGGCCTCGAGACGCGTTGAAGAAGGACTCTCGAGGTCTTTGTCGGGGGGCGGCGGGAAACCCTCGTGTCCCTCGCCTTCTGCCAGGGACCTTAGGGAACTTCCCAGGGTGCCTCTGAGAGGCGAGGGATCCTGTGGCGGTGGCGGGGCCCCTCGGGACTCCGCTGGGTCTGGCGCAACGGAAGAGGGCCTCACCTCGAGGGGAGGCAGGCACCTCAGGCTTCCTCTGCGTTTCGGACTCCGACCGCAGGGTCCCTGCAGAGTTGGGACAGGAGAGTCAGGCCTCGTCTTGTCTGAGGAAGGGAACCCCGCTGGCCTCTCGAGTTGCTCAGGGGGTCTCAGGCCCCTCGTCGAGCTGTGTGTGGAACCCGCGGGTCTTTGCGGACGATGCACGGGGGTGGCAGTGCCCCTTCGTGTTGTGCCTTCACCCACAGGGTTGCCTTCGAAGAGGGGTCCGGGCCTCGGGTCCTTCTCAAGAGCGGACCGGGGAATCGGGGGCGTTCGGCCTGTGGCCCCACCCACGTGGCTCGTCTCGAATTTCCTCGTGAGACCGGCCTCATCCTGAGGTGCGCCGGGAAGGCCGGGAACCCCTTCCAGACCACGCAGGGGAATCGCCTCTCCTGTCGCGATCAGGAGGGGAGAAGGGGCTCAGAGGAAGCGGTGCCGGGACCCTCGGTGTTCCCCTCGGGGGAACCCGGCGTGTCGGGGGACTTTTGGGGGTCGCAGGGAGGCTGTCAGGGACCGTCTCGCCCTTCAGGGCGGAACAGGGGACTTCCCTTGAGACGCCGTCGCGGGCAAGGGCCTCATCTTGCCAAGCGGTGGGAACCACGTGGTTTTTCTCGAGTTGCGGCGGCATTCTCGAGTTACGACGGGGATCTCAGCCTTCCCCTTGGGTTGGCCCTGGGAAGCCCAATCTTCCCCTCGGGTTGCGAGGGAAAGCTGGGGGTGGCGCTCGAGTCACTGCAGGGCCGAAGAGACCTCACCTAAGCGTGTGTCCGGGACCTAATTTTCCTCTCCAGGGAAGGCAGGGATCTCGGGGTTGCATTCCAGGCTCCCGCGGGGAGTCAGGCCTCGTCTCGAGGGGAAGCCAAGGACTCCGCTCTCCTCTCGAGTCGCGACGCGGGTCTCTTGGAGCCCCCTGAGCGGCCTCAAGGGAGTCCAGCCTCCTCTTCCGTTTGGAGAGAGGACCCGGGATTGCTCTCCAGGCCATGCAGGAAAAGAAGGCCCTCAGCTCGCGAGGACGGGGGCGTCTCAGGGGTTTCCTCGAGCTGCGGCGCCCGTGGGGGTTTTCTCCCGAGGCACGACGAGGATCTCAGGGAGCCTCTCGTGCGGCGCCAGGGAAGTCAGGTCTCCATGCGCGTGGCGAGGGGGAGCGCGTCCTGGCTCTCGAGTCACGGGAGGGGACTAGGGCCTCGAGACGCGTTGAAGAAGGACTCTCGAGGTCTTTGTCGGGGGGCGGCGGGAAACCCTCGTGTCCCTCGCCTTCTGCCGGGGACCTTAGGGAACTTCCCAGGGTGCCTCTGAGAGGCGAGGGATCCTGTGGCGGTGGCGGGGCCCCTCGGGACTCCGCTGGGTCTGGCGCAACGGAAGAGGGCCTCACCTCGAGGGGAGGCAGGCACCTCAGGCTTCCTCTGCGTTTCGGACTCCGACCGCAGGGTCCCTGCAGAGTTGGGACAGGAGAGTCAGGCCTCGTCTTGTCTGAGGAAGGGAACCCCGCTGGCCTCTCGAGTTGCTCAGGGGGTCTCAGGCCCCTCGTCGAGCTGTGTGTGGAACCCGCGGGTCTTTGCGGACGATGCACGGGGGTGGCAGTGCCCCTTCGTGTTGTGCCTTCACCCACAGGGTTGCCTTCGAAGAGGGGTCCGGGCCTCGGGTCCTTCTCAAGAGCGGACCGGGGAATCGGGGGCGTTCGGCCTGTGGCCCCACCCACGTGGCTCGTCTCGAATTTCCTCGTGAGACCGGCCTCATCCTGAGGTGCGCCGGGAAGGCCGGGAACCCCTTCCAGACCACGCAGGGGAATCGCCTCTCCTGTCGCGATCAGGAGGGGAGAAGGGGCTCAGAGGAAGCGGTGCCGGGACCCTCGGTGTTCCCCTCGGGGGAACCCGGCGTGTCGGGGGACTTTTGGGGGTCGCAGGAAGGCTGTCAGGGACCGTCTCGCCCTTCAGGGCGGAACAGGGGACTTCCCTTGAGACGCCGTCGCGGGCAAGGGCCTCATCTTGCCAAGCGGTGGGAACCACGTGGTTTTTCTCGAGTTGCGGCGGCATTCTCGAGTTACGACGGGGATCTCAGCCTTCCCCTTGGGTTGGCCCTGGGAAGCCCAATCTTCCCCTCGGGTTGCGAGGGAAAGCTGGGGGTGGCGCTCGAGTCACTGCAGGGCCGAAGAGACCTCACCTAAGCGTGTGTCCGGGACCTAATTTTCCTCTCCAGGGAAGGCAGGGATCTCGGGGTTGCATTCCAGGCTCCCGCGGGGAGTCAGGCCTCGTCTCGAGGGGAAGCCAAGGACTCCGCTCTCCTCTCGAGTCGCGACGCGGGTCTCTTGGAGCCCCCTGAGCGGCCTCAAGGGAGTCCAGCCTCCTCTTCCGTTTGGAGAGAGGACCCGGGATTGCTCTCCAGGCCATGCAGGAAAAGAAGGCCCTCAGCTCGCGAGGACGGGGGCGTCTCAGGGGTTTCCTCGAGCTGCGGCGCCCGTGGGGGTTTTCTCCCGAGGCACGACGAGGATCTCAGGGAGCCTCTCGTGCGGCGCCAGGGAAGTCAGGTCTCCATGCGCGTGGCGAGGGGGAGCGCGTCCTGGCTCTCGAGTCACGGGAGGGGACTAGGGCCTCGAGACGCGTTGAAGAAGGACTCTCGAGGTCTTTGTCGGGGGGCGGCGGGAAACCCTCGTGTCCCTCGCCTTCTGCCGGGGACCTTAGGGAACTTCCCAGGGTGCCTCTGAGAGGCGAGGGATCCTGTGGCGGTGGCGGGGCCCCTCGGGACTCCGCTGGGTCTGGCGCAACGGAAGAGGGCCTCACCTCGAGGGGAGGCAGGCACCTCAGGCTTCCTCTGCGTTTCGGACTCCGACCGCAGGGTCCCTGCAGAGTTGGGACAGGAGAGTCAGGCCTCGTCTTGTCTGAGGAAGGGAACCCCGCTGGCCTCTCGAGTTGCTCAGGGGGTCTCAGGCCTCTCGTCGAGCTGTGTGTGGAACCCGCGGGTCTTTGCGGACGATGCACGGGGGTGGCAGTGCCCCTTCGTGTTGTGCCTTCACCCACAGGGTTGCCTTCGAAGAGGGGTCCGGGCCTCGGGTCCTTCTCAAGAGCGGACCGGGGAATCGGGGGCGTTCGGCCTGTGGCCCCACCCACGTGGCTCGTCTCGAATTTCCTCGTGAGACCGGCCTCATCCTGAGGTGCGCCGGGAAGGCCGGGAACCCCTTCCAGACCACGCAGGGGAATCGCCTCTCCTGTCGCGATCAGGAGGGGAGAAGGGGATCAGAGGAAGCGGTGCCGGGACCCTCGGTGTTCCCCTCGGGGGAACCCGGCGTGTCGGGGGACTTTTGGGGGTCGCAGGAAGGCTGTCAGGGACCGTCTCGCCCTTCAGGGCGGAACAGGGGACTTCCCTTGAGACGCCGTCGCGGGCAAGGGCCTCATCTTGCCAAGCGCTGGGAACCACGTGGTTTTTCTCGAGTTGCGGCGGCATTCTCGAGTTACGACGGGGATCTCAGCCTTCCCCTTGGGTTGGCCCTGGGAAGCCCAATCTTCCCCTCGGGTTGCGAGGGAAAGCTGGGGGTGGCGCTCGAGTCACTGCAGGGCCGAAGAGACCTCACCTAAGCGTGTGTCCGGGACCTAATTTTCCTCTCCAGGGAAGGCAGGGATCTCGGGGTTGCATTCCAGGCTCCCGCGGGGAGTCAGGCCTCGTCTCGAGGGGAAGCCAAGGACTCCGCTCTCCTCTCGAGTCGCGACGCGGGTCTCTTGGAGCCCCCTGAGCGGCCTCAAGGGAGTCCAGCCTCCTCTTCCGTTTGGAGAGAGGACCCGGGATTGCTCTCCAGGCCATGCAGGAAAAGAAGGCCCTCAGCTCGCGAGGACGGGGGCGTCTCAGGGGTTTCCTCGAGCTGCGGCGCCCGTGGGGGTTTTCTCCCGAGGCACGACGAGGATCTCAGGGAGCCTCTCGAGCGGCGCCAGGGAAGTCAGGTCTCCATGCGCGTGGCGAGGGGGAGCGCGTCCTGGCTCTCGAGTCACGGGAGGGGACTAGGGCCTCGAGACGCCTTGAAGAAGGACTCTCGAGGTCTTTGTCGGGGGGCGGCGGGAAACCCTCGTGTCCCTCGCCTTCTGCCGGGGACCTTAGGGAACTTCCCAGGGTGCCTCTGAGAGGCGAGGGATCCTGTGGCGGTGGCGGGGCCCCTCGGGACTCCGCTGGGTCTGGCGCAACGGAAGAGGGCCTCACCTCGAGGGGAGGCAGGCACCTCAGGCTTCCTCTGCGTTTCGGACTCCGACCGCAGGGTCCCTGCAGAGTTGGGACAGGAGAGTCAGGCCTCGTCTTGTCTGAGGAAGGGAACCCCGCTGGCCTCTCGAGTTGCTCAGGGGGTCTCAGGCCCCTCGTCGAGCTGTGTGTGGAACCCGCGGGTCTTTGCGGACGATGCACGGGGGTGGCAGTGCCCCTTCGTGTTGTGCCTTCACCCACAGGGTTGCCTTCGAAGAGGGGTCCGGGCCTCGGGTCCTTCTCAAGAGCGGACCGGGGAATCGGGGGCGTTCGGCCTGTGGCCCCACCCACGTGGCTCGTCTCGAATTTCCTCGTGAGACCGGCCTCATCCTGAGGTGCGCCGGGAAGGCCGGGAACCCCTTCCAGACCACGCAGGGGAATCGCCTCTCCTGTCGCGATCAGGAGGGGAGAAGGGGCTCAGAGGAAGCGGTGCCGGGACCCTCGGTGTTCCCCTCGGGGAACCCGGCGTGTCGGGGGACTTTTGGGGGTCGCAGGGAGGCTGTCAGGGACCGTCTCGCCCTTCAGGGCGGAACAGGGGACTTCCCTTGAGACGCCGTCGCGGGCAAGGGCCTCATCTTGCCAAGCGGTGGGAACCACGTGGTTTTTCTCGAGTTGCGGCGGCATTCTCGAGTTACGACGGGGATCTCAGCCTTCCCCTTGGGTTGGCCCTGGGAAGCCCAATCTTCCCCTCGGGTTGCGAGGGAAAGCTGGGGGTGGCGCTCGAGTCACTGCAGGGCCGAAGAGACCTCACCTAAGCGTGTGTCCGGGACCTAATTTTCCTCTCCAGGGAAGGCAGGGATCTCGGGGTTGCATTCCAGGCTCCCGCGGGGAGTCAGGCCTCGTCTCGAGGGGAAGCCAAGGACTCCGCTCTCCTCTCGAGTCGCGACGCGGGTCTCTTGGAGCCCCCTGAGCGGCCTCAAGGGAGTCCAGCCTCCTCTTCCGTTTGGAGAGAGGACCCGGGATTGCTCTCCAGGCCATGCAGGAAAAGAAGGCCCTCAGCTCGCGAGGACGGGGGCCTCTCAGGGGTTTCCTCGAGCTGCGGCGCCCGTGGGGGTTTTCTCCCGAGGCACGACGAGGATCTCAGGGAGCCTCTCGTGCGGCGCCAGGGAAGTCAGGTCTCCATGCGCGTGGCGAGGGGGAGCGCGTCCTGGCTCTCGAGTCACGGGAGGGGACTAGGGCCTCGAGACGCGTTGAAGAAGGACTCTCGAGGTCTTTGTCGGGGGGCGGCGGGAAACCCTCGTGTCCCTCGCCTTCTGCCGGGGACCTTAGGGAACTTCCCAGGGTGCCTCTGAGAGGCGAGGGATCCTGTGGCGGTGGCGGGGCCCCTCGGGACTCCGCTGGGTCTGGCGCAACGGAAGAGGGCCTCACCTCGAGGGGAGGCAGGCACCTCAGGCTTCCTCTGCGTTTCGGACTCCGACCGCAGGGTCCCTGCAGAGTTGGGACAGGAGAGTCAGGCCTCGTCTTGTCTGAGGAAGGGAACCCCGCTGGCCTCTCGAGTTGCTCAGGGGGTCTCAGGCCCCTCGTCGAGCTGTGTGTGGAACCCGCGGGTCTTTGCGGACGATGCACGGGGGTGGCAGTGCCCCTTCGTGTTGTGCCTTCACCCACAGGGTTGCCTTCGAAGAGGGTTCCGGGCCTCGGGTCCTTCTCAAGAGCGGACCGGGGAATCGGGGGCGTTCGGCCTGTGGCCCCACCCACGTGGCTCGTCTCGAATTTCCTCGTGAGACCGGCCTCATCCTGAGGTGCGCCGGGAAGGCCGGGAACCCCTTCCAGACCACGCAGGGGAATCGCCTCTCCTGTCGCGATCAGGAGGGGAGAAGGGGCTCAGAGGAAGCGGTGCCGGGACCCTCGGTGTTCCCCTCGGGGGAACCCGGCGTGTCGGGGGACTTTTGGGGGTCGCAGGGAGGCTGTCAGGGACCGTCTCGCCCTTCAGGGCGGAACAGGGGACTTCCCTTGAGACGCCGTCGCGGGCAAGGGCCTCATCTTGCCAAGCGGTGGGAACCACGTGGTTTTTCTCGAGTTGCGGCGGCATTCTCGAGTTACGACGGGGATCTCAGCCTTCCCCTTGGGTTGGCCCTGGGAAGCCCAATCTTCCCCTCGGGTTGCGAGGGAAAGCTGGGGGTGGCGCTCGAGTCACTGCAGGGCCGAAGAGACCTCACCTAAGCGTGTGTCCGGGACCTAATTTTCCTCTCCAGGGAAGGCAGGGATCTCGGGGTTGCATTCCAGGCTCCCGCGGGGAGTCAGGCCTCGTCTCGAGGGGAAGCCAAGGACTCCGCTCTCCTCTCGAGTCGCGACGCGGGTCTCTTGGAGCCCCCTGAGCGGCCTCAAGGGAGTCCAGCCTCCTCTTCCGTTTGGAGAGAGGACCCGGGATTTCTCTCCAGGCCATGCAGGAAAAGAAGGCCCTCAGCTCGCGAGGACGGGGGCGTCTCAGGGGTTTCCTCGAGCTGCGGCGCCCGTGGGGGTTTTCTCCCGAGGCACGACGAGGATCTCAGGGAGCCTCTCGTGCGGCGCCAGGGAAGTCAGGTCTCCATGCGCGTGGCGAGGGGGAGCGCGTCCTGGCTCTCGAGTCACGGGAGGGGACTAGGGCCTCGAGACGCGTTGAAGAAGGACTCTCGAGGTCTTTGTCGGGGGGCGGCGGGAAACCCTCGTGTCCCTCGCCTTTTGCCGGGGACCTTAGGGAACTTCCCAGGGTGCCTCTGAGAGGCGAGGGATCCTGTGGCGGTGGCGGGGCCCCTCGGGACTCCGCTGGGTCTGGCGCAACGGAAGAGGGCCTCACCTCGAGGGGAGGCAGGCACCTCAGGCTTCCTCTGCGTTTCGGACTCCGACCGCAGGGTCCCTGCAGAGTTGGGACAGGAGAGTCAGGCCTCGTCTTGTCTGAGGAAGGGAACCCCGCTGGCCTCTCGAGTTGCTCAGGGGGTCTCAGGCCCCTCGTCGAGCTGTGTGTGGAACCCGCGGGTCTTTGCGGACGATGCACGGGGGTGGCAGTGCCCCTTCGTGTTGTGCCTTCACCCACAGGGTTGCCTTCGAAGAGGGGTCCGGGCCTCGGGTCCTTCTCAAGAGCGGACCGGGGAATCGGGGGCGTTCGGCCTGTGGCCCCACCCACGTGGCTCGTCTCGAATTTCCTCGTGAGACCGGCCTCATCCTGAGGTGCGCCGGGAAGGCCGGGAACCCCTTCCAGACCACGCAGGGGAATCGCCTCTCCTGTCGCGATCAGGAGGGGAGAAGGGGCTCAGAGGAAGCGGTGCCGGGACCCTCGGTGTTCCCCTCGGGGGAACCCGGCGTGTCGGGGGACTTTTGGGGGTCGCAGGAAGGCTGTCAGGGACCGTCTCGCCCTTCAGGGCGGAACAGGGGACTTCCCTTGAGACGCCGTCGCGGGCAAGGGCCTCATCTTGCCAAGCGGTGGGAACCACGTGGTTTTTCTCGAGTTGCGGCGGCATTCTCGAGTTACGACGGGGATCTCAGCCTTCCCCTTGGGTTGGCCCTGGGAAGCCCAATCTTCCCCTCGGGTTGCGAGGGAAAGCTGGGGGTGGCGCTCGAGTCACTGCAGGGCCGAAGAGACCTCACCTAAGCGTGTGTCCGGGACCTAATTTTCCTCTCCAGGGAAGGCAGGGATCTCGGGGTTGCATTCCAGGCTCCCGCGGGGAGTCAGGCCTCGTCTCGAGGGGAAGCCAAGGACTCCGCTCTCCTCTCGAGTCGCGACGCGGGTCTCTTGGAGCCCCCTGAGCGGCCTCAAGGGAGTCCAGCCTCCTCTTCCGTTTGGAGAGAGGACCCGGGATTGCTCTCCAGGCCATGCAGGAAAAGAAGGCCCTCAGCTCGCGAGGACGGGGGCGTCTCAGGGGTTTCCTCGAGCTGCGGCGCCCGTGGGGGTTTTCTCCCGAGGCACGACGAGGATCTCAGGGAGCCTCTCGTGCGGCGCCAGGGAAGTCAGGTCTCCATGCGCGTGGCGAGGGGGAGCGCGTCCTGGCTCTCGAGTCACGGGAGGGGACTAGGGCCTCGAGACGCGTTGAAGAAGGACTCTCGAGGTCTTTGTCGGGGGGCGGCGGGAAACCCTCGTGTCCCTCGCCTTCTGCCGGGGACCTTAGGGAACTTCCCAGGGTGCCTCTGAGAGGCGAGGGATCCTGTGGCGGTGGCGGGGCCCCTCGGGACTCCGCTGGGTCTGGCGCAACGGAAGAGGGCCTCACCTCGAGGGGAGGCAGGCACCTCAGGCTTCCTCTGCGTTTCGGACTCCGACCGCAGGGTCCCTGCAGAGTTGGGACAGGAGAGTCAGGCCTCGTCTTGTCTGAGGAAGGGAACCCCGCTGGCCTCTCGAGTTGCTCAGGGGGTCTCAGGCCCCTCGTCGAGCTGTGTGTGGAACCCGCGGGTCTTTGCGGACGATGCACGGGGGTGGCAGTGCCCCTTCGTGTTGTGCCTTCACCCACAGGGTTGCCTTCGAAGAGGGGTCCGGGCCTCGGGTCCTTCTCAAGAGCGGACCGGGGAATCGGGGGCGTTCGGCCTGTGGCCCCACCCACGTGGCTCGTCTCGAATTTCCTCGTGAGACCGGCCTCATCCTGAGGTGCGCCGGGAAGGCCGGGAACCCCTTCCAGACCACGCAGGGGAATCGCCTCTCCTGTCGCGATCAGGAGGGGAGAAGGGGCTCAGAGGAAGCGGTGCCGGGACCCTCGGTGTTCCCCTCGGGGGAACCCGGCGTGTCGGGGGACTTTTGGGGGTCGCAGGGAGGCTGTCAGGGACCGTCTCGCCCTTCAGGGCGGAACAGGGGACTTCCCTTGAGACGCCGTCGCGGGCAAGGGCCTCATCTTGCCAAGCGGTGGGAACCACGTGGTTTTTCTCGAGTTGCGGCGGCATTCTCGAGTTACGACGGGGATCTCAGCCTTCCCCTTGGGTTGGCCCTGGGAAGCCCAATCTTCCCCTCGGGTTGCGAGGGAAAGCTGGGGGTGGCGCTCGAGTCACTGCAGGGCCGAAGAGACCTCACCTAAGCGTGTGTCCGGGACCTAATTTTCCTCTCCAGGGAAGGCAGGGATCTCGGGGTTGCATTCCAGGCTCCCGCGGGGAGTCAGGCCTCGTCTCGAGGGGAAGCCAAGGACTCCGCTCTCCTCTCGAGTCGCGACGCGGGTCTCTTGGAGCCCCCTGAGCGGCCTCAAGGGAGTCCAGCCTCCTCTTCCGTTTGGAGAGAGGACCCGGGATTGCTCTCCAGGCCATGCAGGAAAAGAAGGCCCTCAGCTCGCGAGGACGGGGGCGTCTCAGGGGTTTCCTCGAGCTGCGGCGCCCGTGGGGGTTTTCTCCCGAGGCACGACGAGGATCTCAGGGAGCCTCTCGTGCGGCGCCAGGGAAGTCAGGTCTCCATGCGCGTGGCGAGGGGGAGCGCGTCCTGGCTCTCGAGTCACGGGAGGGGACTAGGGCCTCGAGACGCGTTGAAGAAGGACTCTCGAGGTCTTTGTCGGGGGGCGGCGGGAAACCCTCGTGTCCCTCGCCTTCTGCCGGGGACCTTAGGGAACTTCCCAGGGTGCCTCTGAGAGGCGAGGGATCCTGTGGCGGTGGCGGGGCCCCTCGGGACTCCGCTGGGTCTGGCGCAACGGAAGAGGGCCTCACCTCGAGCGGAGGCAGGCACCTCAGGCTTCCTCTGCGTTTCGGACTCCGACCGCAGGGTCCCTGCAGAGTTGGGACAGGAGAGTCAGGCCTCGTCTTGTCTGAGGAAGGGAACCCCGCTGGCCTCTCGAGTTGCTCAGGGGGTCTCAGGCCCCTCGTCGAGCTGTGTGTGGAACCCGCGGGTCTTTGCGGACGATGCACGGGGGTGGCAGTGCCCCTTCGTGTTGTGCCTTCACCCACAGGGTTGCCTTCGAAGAGGGGTCCGGGCCTCGGGTCCTTCTCAAGAGCGGACCGTGGAATCGGGGGCGTTCGGCCTGTGGCCCCACCCACGTGGCTCGTCTCGAATTTCCTCGTGAGACCGGCCTCATCCTGAGGTGCGCCGGGAAGGCCGGGAACCCCTTCCAGACCACGCAGGGGAATCGCCTCTCCTGTCGCGATCAGGAGGGGAGAAGGGGCTCAGAGGAAGCGGTGCCGGGACCCTCGGTGTTCCCCTCGGGGGAAGCCGGCGTGTCGGGGGACTTTTGGGGGTCGCAGGAAGGCTGTCAGGGACCGTCTCGCCCTTCAGGGCGGAACAGGGGACTTCCCTTGAGACGCCGTCGCGGGCAAGGGCCTCATCTTGCCAAGCGGTGGGAACCACGTGGTTTTTCTCGAGTTGCGGCGGCATTCTCGAGTTACGACGGGGATCTCAGCCTTCCCCTTGGGTTGGCCCTGGGAAGCCCAATCTTCCCCTCGGGTTGCGAGGGAAAGCTGGGGGTGGCGCTCGAGTCACTGCAGGGCCGAAGAGACCTCACCTAAGCGTGTGTCCGGGACCTAATTTTCCTCTCCAGGGAAGGCAGGGATCTCGGGGTTGCATTCCAGGCTCCCGCGGGGAGTCAGGCCTCGTCTCGAGGGGAAGCCAAGGACTCCGCTCTCCTCTCGAGTCGCGACGCGGGTCTCTTGGAGCCCCCTGAGCGGCCTCAAGGGAGTCCAGCCTCCTCTTCCGTTTGGAGAGAGGACCCGGGATTGCTCTCCAGGCCATGCAGGAAAAGAAGGCCCTCAGCTCGCGAGGACGGGGGCGTCTCAGGGGTTTCCTCGAGCTGCGGCGCCCGTGGGGGTTTTCTCCCGAGGCACGACGAGGATCTCAGGGAGCCTCTCGTGCGGCGCCAGGGAAGTCAGGTCTCCATGCGCGTGGCGAGGGGGAGCGCGTCCTGGCTCTCGAGTCACGGGAGGGGACTAGGGCCTCGAGACGCGTTGAAGAAGGACTCTCGAGGTCTTTGTCGGGGGGCGGCGGGAAACCCTCGTGTCCCTCGCCTTCTGCCGGAGACCTTAGGGAACTTCCCAGGGTGCCTCTGAGAGGCGAGGGATCCTGTGGCGGTGGCGGGGCCCCTCGGGACTCCGCTGGGTCTGGCGCAACGGAAGAGGGCCTCACCTCGAGGGGAGGCAGGCACCTCAGGCTTCCTCTGCGTTTCGGACTCCGACCGCAGGGTCCCTGCAGAGTTGGGACAGGAGAGTCAGGCCTCGTCTTGTCTGAGGAAGGGAACCCCGCTGGCCTCTCGAGTTGCTCAGGGGGTCTCAAGCCCCTCGTCGAGCTGTGTGTGGAACCCGCGGGTCTTTGCGGACGATGCACGGGGGTGGCAGAGCCCCTTCGTGTTGTGCCTTCAGCCACAGGGTTGCCTTCGAAGAGGGGTCCGGGCCTCGGGTCCTTCTCAAGAGCGGACCGGGGAATCGGGGGCGTTCGGCCTGTGGCCCCACCCACGTGGCTCGTCTCGAATTTCCTCGTGAGACCGGCCTCATCCTGAGGTGCGCCGGGAAGGCCGGGAACCCCTTCCAGACCACGCAGGGGAATCGCCTCTCCTGTCGCGATCAGGAGGGGAGAAGGGGCTCAGAGGAAGCGGTGCCGGGACCCTCGGTGTTCCCCTCGGGGGAACCCGGCGTGTCGGGGGACTTTTGGGGGTCGCAGGAAGGCTGTCAGGGACCGTCTCGCCCTTCAGGGCGGAACAGGGGACTTCCCTTGAGACGCCGTCGCGGGCAAGGGCCTCATCTTGCCAAGCGGTGGGAACCACGTGGTTTTTCTCGAGTTGCGGCGGCATTCTCGAGTTACGACGGGGATCTCAGCCTTCCCCTTGGGTTGGCCCTGGGAAGCCCAATCTTCCCCTCGGGTTGCGAGGGAAAGCTGGGGGTGGCGCTCGAGTCACTGCAGGGCCGAAGAGACCTCACCTAAGCGTGTGTCCGGGACCTAATTTTCCTCTCCAGGGAAGGCAGGGATCTCGGGGTTGCATTCCAGGCTCCCGCGGGGAGTCAGGCCTCGTCTCGAGGGGAAGCCAAGGACTCCGCTCTCCTCTCGAGTCGCGACGCGGGTCTCTTGGAGCCCCCTGAGCGGCCTCAAGGGAGTCCAGCCTCCTCTTCCGTTTGGAGAGAGGACCCGGGATTGCTCTCCAGGCCATGCAGGAAAAGAAGGCCCTCAGCTCGCGAGGACGGGGGCGTCTCAGGGGTTTCCTCGAGCTGCGGCGCCCGTGGGGGTTTTCTCCCGAGGCACGACGAGGATCTCAGGGAGCCTCTCGTGCGGCGCCAGGGAAGTCAGGTCTCCATGCGCGTGGCGAGGGGGAGCGCGTCCTGGCTCTCGAGTCACGGGAGGGGACTAGGGCCTCGAGACGCGTTGAAGAAGGACTCTCGAGGTCTTTGTCGGGGGGCGGCGGGAAACCCTCGTGTCCCTCGCCTTCTGCCGGGGACCTTAGGGAACTTCCCAGGGTGCCTATGAGAGGCGAGGGATCCTGTGGCGGTGGCGGGGCCCCTCGGGACTCCGCTGGGTCTGGCGCAACGGAAGAGGGCCTCACCTCGAGGGGAGGCAGGCACCTCAGGCTTCCTCTGCGTTTCGGACTCCGACCGCAGGGTCCCTGCAGAGTTGGGACAGGAGAGTCAGGCCTCGTCTTGTCTGAGGAAGGGAACCCCGCTGGCCTCTCGAGTTGCTCAGGGGGTCTCAGGCCCCTCGTCGAGCTGTGTGTGGAACCCGCGGGTCTTTGCGGACGATGCACGGGGGTGGCAGAGCCCCTTCGTGTTGTGCCTTCAGCCACAGGGTTGCCTTCGAAGAGGGGTCCGGGCCTCGGGTCCTTCTCAAGAGCGGACCGGGGAATCGGGGGCGTTCTGCCTGTGGCCCCACCCACGTGGCTCGTCTCGAATTTCCTCGTGAGACCGGCCTCATCCTGAGGTGCGCCGGGAAGGCCGGGAACCCCTTCCAGACCACGCAGGGGAATCGCCTCTCCTGTCGCGATCAGGAGGGGAGAAGGGGCTCAGAGGAAGCGGTGCCGGGACCCTCGGTGTTCCCCTCGGGGGAACCCGGCGTGTCGGGGGACTTTTGGGGGTCGCAGGAAGGCTGTCAGGGACCGTCTCGCCCTTCAGGGCGGAACAGGGGACTTCCCTTGAGACGCCGTCGCGGGCAAGGGCCTCATCTTGCCAAGCGGTGGGAACCACGTGGTTTTTCTCGAGTTGCGGCGGCATTCTCGAGTTACGACGGGGATCTCAGCCTTCCCCTTGGGTTGGCCCTGGGAAGCCCAATCTTCCCCTCGGGTTGCGAGGGAAAGCTGGGGGTGGCGCTCGAGTCACTGCAGGGCCTAAGAGACCTCACCTAAGCGTGTGTCCGGGACCTAATTTTCCTCTCCAGGGAAGGCAGGGATCTCGGGGTTGCATTCCAGGCTCCCGCGGGGAGTCAGGCCTCGTCTCGAGGGGAAGCCAAGGACTCCGCTCTCCTCTCGAGTCGCGACGCGGGTCTCTTGGAGCCCCCTGAGCGGCCTCAAGGGAGTCCAGCCTCCTCTTCCGTTTGGAGAGAGGACCCGGGATTGCTCTCCAGGCCATGCAGGAAAAGAAGGCCCTCAGCTCGCGAGGACGGGGGCGTCTCAGGGGTTTCCTCGAGCTGCGGCGCCCGTGGGGGTTTTCTCCCGAGGCACGACGAGGATCTCAGGGAGCCTCTCGTGCGGCGCCAGGGAAGTCAGGTCTCCATGCGCGTGGCGAGGGGGAGCGCGTCCTGGCTCTCGAGTCACGGGAGGGGACTAGGGCCTCGAGACGCGTTGAAGAAGGACTCTCGAGGTCTTTGTCGGGGGGCGGCGGGAAACCCTCGTGTCCCTCGCCTTCTGCCGGGGACCTTAGGGAACTTCCCAGGGTGCCTCTGAGAGGCGAGGGATCCTGTGGCGGTGGCGGGGCCCCTCGGGACTCCGCTGGGTCTGGCGCAACGGAAGAGGGCCTCACCTCGAGGGGAGGCAGGCACCTCAGGCTTCCTCTGCGTTTCGGACTCCGACCGCAGGGTCCCTGCAGAGTTGGGACAGGAGAGTCAGGCCTCGTCTTGTCTGAGGAAGGGAACCCCGCTGGCCTCTCGAGTTGCTCAGGGGGTCTCAGGCCCCTCGTCGAGCTGTGTGTGGAACCCGCGGGTCTTTGCGGACGATGCACGGGGGTGGCAGTGCCCCTTCGTGTTGTGCCTTCACCCACAGGGTTGCCTTCGAAGAGGGGTCCGGGCCTCGGGTCCTTCTCAAGAGTGGACCGGGGAATCGGGGGCGTTCGGCCTGTGGCCCCACCCACGTGGCTCGTCTCGAATTTCCTCGTGAGACCGGCCTCATCCTGAGGTGCGCCGGGAAGGCCGGGAACCCCTTCCAGACCACGCAGGGGAATCGCCTCTCCTGTCGCGATCAGGAGGGGAGAAGGGGCTCAGAGGAAGCGGTGCCGGGACCCTCGGTGTTCCCCTCGGGGGAACCCGGCGTGTCGGGGGACTTTTGGGGGTCGCAGGAAGGCTGTCAGGGACCGTCTCGCCCTTCAGGGCGGAACAGGGGACTTCCCTTGAGACGCCGTCGCGGGCAAGGGCCTCATCTTGCCAAGCGGTGGGAACCACGTGGTTTTTCTCGAGTTGCGGCGGCATTCTCGAGTTACGACGGGGATCTCAGCCTTCCCCTTGGGTTGGCCCTGGGAAGCCCAATCTTCCCCTCGGGTTGCGAGGGAAAGCTGGGGGTGGCGCTCGAGTCACTGCAGGGCCGAAGAGACCTCACCTAAGCGTGTGTCCGGGACCTAATTTTCCTCTCCAGGGAAGGCAGGGATCTCGGGGTTGCATTCCAGGCTCCCGCGGGGAGTCAGGCCTCGTCTCGAGGGGAAGCCAAGGACTCCGCTCTCCTCTCGAGTCGCGACGCGGGTCTCTTGGAGCCCCCTGAGCGGCCTCAAGGGAGTCCAGCCTCCTCTTCCGTTTGGAGAGAGGACCCGGGATTGCTCTCCAGGCCATGCAGGAAAAGAAGGCCCTCAGCTCGCGAGGACGGGGGCGTCTCAGGGGTTTCCTCGAGCTGCGGCGCCCGTGGGGGTTTTCTCCCGAGGCACGACGAGGATCTCAGGGAGCCTCTCGTGCGGCGCCAGGGAAGTCAGGTCTCCATGCGCGTGGCGAGGGGAAGCGCGTCCTGGCTCTCGAGTCACGGGAGGGAACTAGGGCCTCGAGACGCGTTGAAGAAGGACTCTCGAGGTCTTTGTCGGGGGGCGGCGGGAAACCCTCGTGTCCCTCGCCTTCTGCCGGGGACCTTAGGGAACTTCCCAGGGTGCCTCTGAGAGGCGAGGGATCCTGTGGCGGTGGCGGGGCCCCTCGGGACTCCGCTGGGTCTGGCGCAACGGAAGAGGGCCTCACCTCGAGGGGAGGCAGGCACCTCAGGCTTCCTCTGCGTTTCGGACTCCGACCGCAGGGTCCCTGCAGAGTTGGGACAGGAGAGTCAGGCCTCGTCTTGTCTGAGGAAGGGAACCCCGCTGGCCTCTCGAGTTGCTCAGGGGGTCTCAGGCCCCTCGTCGAGCTGTGTGTGGAACCCGCGGGTCTTTGCGGACGATGCACGGGGGTGGCAGAGCCCCTTCGTGTTGTGCCTTCAGCCACAGGGTTGCCTTCGAAGAGGGGTCCGGGCCTCGGGTCCTTCTCAAGAGCGGACCGGGGAATCGGGGGCGTTCGGCCTGTGGCCCCACCCACGTGGCTCGTCTCGAATTTCCTCGTGAGACCGGCCTCATCCTGAGGTGCGCCGGGAAGGCCGGGAACCCCTTCCAGACCACGCAGGGGAATCGCCTCTCCTGTCGCGATCAGGAGGGGAGAAGGGGCTCAGAGGAAGCGGTGCCGGGACCCTCGGTGTTCCCCTCGGGGGAACCCGGCGTGTCGGGGGACTTTTGGGGGTCGCAGGAAGGCTGTCAGGGACCGTCTCGCCCTTCAGGGCGGAACAGGGGACTTCCCTTGAGACGCCGTCGCGGGCAAGGGCCTCATCTTGCCAAGCGCTGGGAACCACGTGGTTTTTCTCGAGTTGCGGCGGCATTCTCGAGTTACGACGGGGATCTCAGCCTTCCCCTTGGGTTGGCCCTGGGAAGCCCAATCTTCCCCTCGGGTTGCGAGGGAAAGCTGGGGGTGGCGCTCGAGTCACTGCAGAGCCTAAGAGACCTCACCTAAGCGTGTGTCCGGGACCTAATTTTCCTCTCCAGGGAAGGCAGGGATCTCGGGGTTGCATTCCAGGCTCCCGCGGGGAGTCAGGCCTCGTCTCGAGGGGAAGCCAAGGACTCCGCTCTCCTCTCGAGTCGCGACGCGGGTCTCTTGGAGCCCCCTGAGCGGCCTCAAGGGAGTCCAGCCTCCTCTTCCGTTTGGAGAGAGGACCCGGGATTGCTCTCCAGGCCATGCAGGAAAAGAAGGCCCTCAGCTCGCGAGGACGGGGGCGTCTCAGGGGTTTCCTCGAGCTGCGGCGCCCGTGGGGGTTTTCTCCCGAGGCACGACGAGGATCTCAGGGAGCCTCTCGTGCGGCGCCAGGGAAGTCAGGTCTCCATGCGCGTGGCGAGGGGGAGCGCGTCCTGGCTCTCGAGTCACGGGAGGGGACTAGGGCCTCGAGACGCGTTGAAGAAGGACTCTCGAGGTCTTTGTCGGGGGGCGGCGGGAAACCCTCGTGTCCCTCGCCTTCTGCCGGGGACCTTAGGGAACTTCCCAGGGTGCCTATGAGAGGCGAGGGATCCTGTGGCGGTGGCGGGGCCCCTCGGGACTCCGCTGGGTCTGGCGCAACGGAAGAGGGCCTCACCTCGAGGGGAGGCAGGCACCTCAGGCTTCCTCTGCGTTTCGGACTCCGACCGCAGGGTCCCTGCAGAGTTGGGACAGGAGAGTCAGGCCTCGTCTTGTCTGAGGAAGGGAACCCCGCTGGCCTCTCGAGTTGCTCAGGGGGTCTCAGGCCCCTCGTCGAGCTGTGTGTGGAACCCGCGGGTCTTTGCGGACGATGCACGGGGGTGGCAGAGCCCCTTCGTGTTGTGCCTTCAGCCACAGGGTTGCCTTCGAAGAGGGGTCCGGGCCTCGGGTCCTTCTCAAGAGCGGACCGGGGAATCGGGGGCGTTCTGCCTGTGGCCCCACCCACGTGGCTCGTCTCGAATTTCCTCGTGAGACCGGCCTCATCCTGAGGTGCGCCGGGAAGGCCGGGAACCCCTTCCAGACCACGCAGGGGAATCGCCTCTCCTGTCGCGATCAGGAGGGGAGAAGGGGCTCAGAGGAAGCGGTGCCGGGACCCTCGGTGTTCCCCTCGGGGGAACCCGGCGTGTCGGGGGACTTTTGGGGGTCGCAGGAAGGCTGTCAGGGACCGTCTCGCCCTTCAGGGCGGAACAGGGGACTTCCCTTGAGACGCCGTCGCGGGCAAGGGCCTCATCTTGCCAAGCGGTGGGAACCACGTGGTTTTTCTCGAGTTGCGGCGGCATTCTTGAGTTACGACGAGGATCTCAGCCTTCCCCTTGGGTTGGCCCTGGGAAGCCCAATCTTCCCCTCGGGTTGCGAGGGAAAGCTGGGGGTGGCGCTCGAGTCACTGCAGGGCCTAAGAGACCTCACCTAAGCGTGTGTCCGGGACCTAATTTTCCTCTCCAGGGAAGGCAGGGATCTCGGGGTTGCATTCCAGGCTCCCGCGGGGAGTCAGGCCTCGTCTCGAGGGGAAGCCAAGGACTCCGCTCTCCTCTCGAGTCGCGACGCGGGTCTCTTGGAGCCCCCTGAGCGGCCTCAAGGGAGTCCAGCCTCCTCTTCCGTTTGGAGAGAGGACCCGGGATTGCTCTCCAGGCCATGCAGGAAAAGAAGGCCCTCAGCTCGCGAGGACGGGGGCGTCTCAGGGGTTTCCTCGAGCTGCGGCGCCCGTGGGGGTTTTCTCCCGAGGCACGACGAGGATCTCAGGGAGCCTCTCGTGCGGCGCCAGGGAAGTCAGGTCTCCATGCGCGTGGCGAGGGGGAGCGCGTCCTGGCTCTCGAGTCACGGGAGGGGACTAGGGCCTCGAGACGCGTTGAAGAAGGACTCTCGAGGTCTTTGTCGGGGGGCGGCGGGAAACCCTCGTGTCCCTCGCCTTCTGCCGGGGACCTTAGGGAACTTCCCAGGGTGCCTCTGAGAGGCGAGGGATCCTGTGGCGGTGGCGGGGCCCCTCGGGACTCCGCTGGGTCTGGCGCAACGGAAGAGGGCCTCACCTCGAGGGGAGGCAGGCACCTCAGGCTTCCTCTGCGTTTCGGACTCCGACCGCAGGGTCCCTGCAGAGTTGGGACAGGAGAGTCAGGCCTCGTCTTGTCTGAGGAAGGGAACCCCGCTGGCCTCTCGAGTTGCTCAGGGGGTCTCAGGCCCCTCGTCGAGCTGTGTGTGGAACCCGCGGGTCTTTGCGGACGATGCACGGGGGTGGCAGAGCCCCTTCGTGTTGTGCCTTCAGCCACAGGGTTGCCTTCGAAGAGGGGTCCGGGCCTCGGGTCCTTCTCAAGAGCGGACCGGGGAATCGGGGGCGTTCGGCCTGTGGCCCCACCCACGTGGCTCGTCTCGAATTTCCTCGTGAGACCGGCCTCATCCTGAGGTGCGCCGGGAAGGCCGGGAACCCCTTCCAGACCACGCAGGGGAATCGCCTCTCCTGTCGCGATCAGGAGGGGAGAAGGGGCTCAGAGGAAGCGGTGCCGGGACCCTCGGTGTTCCCCTCGGGGGAACCCGGCGTGTCGGGGGACTTTTGGGGGTCGCAGGAAGGCTGTCAGGGACCGTCTCGCCCTTCAGGGCGGAACAGGGGACTTCCCTTGAGACGCCGTCGCGGGCAAGGGCCTCATCTTGCCAAGCGGTGGGAACCACGTGGTTTTTCTCGAGTTGCGGCGGCATTCTCGAGTTACGACGGGGATCTCAGCCTTCCCCTTGGGTTGGCCCTGGGAAGCCCAATCTTCCCCTCGGGTTGCGAGGGAAAGCTGGGGGTGGCGCTCGAGTCACTGCAGGGCCTAAGAGACCTCACCTAAGCGTGTGTCCGGGACCTAATTTTCCTGTCCAGGGAAGGCAGGGATCTCGGGGTTGCATTCCAGGCTCCCGCGGGGAGTCAGGCCTCGTCTCGAGTGGAAGCCAAGGACTCCGCTCTCCTCTCGAGTCGCGACGCGGGTCTCTTGGAGCCCCCTGAGCGGCCTCAAGGGAGTCCAGCCTCCTCTTCCGTTTGGAGAGAGGACCCGGGATTGCTCTCCAGGCCATGCAGGAAAAGAAGGCCCTCAGCTCGCGAGGACGGGGGCGTCTCAGGGGTTTCCTCGAGCTGCGGCGCCCGTGGGGGTTTTCTCCCGAGGCACGACGAGGATCTCAGGGAGCCTCTCGTGCGGCGCCAGGGAAGTCAGGTCTCCATGCGCGTGGCGAGGGGAAGCGCGTCCTGGCTCTCGAGTCACGGGAGGGGACTAGGGCCTCGAGACGCGTTGAAGAAGGACTCTCGAGGTCTTTGTCGGGGGGCGGCGGGAAACCCTCGTGTCCCTCGCCTTCTGCCGGGGACCTTAGGGAACTTCCCAGGGTGCCTCTGAGAGGCGAGGGATCCTGTGGAGGTGGCGGGGCCCCTCGGGACTCCGCTGGGTCTGGCGCAACGGAAGAGGGCCTCACCTCGAGGGGAGGCAGGCACCTCAGGCTTCCTCTGCGTTTCGGACTCCGACCGCAGGGTCCCTGCAGAGTTGGGACAGGAGAGTCAGGCCTCGTCTTGTCTGAGGAAGGGAACCCCGCTGGCCTCTCGAGTTGCTCAGGGGGTCTCAGGCCCCTCGTCGAGCTGTGTGTGGAACCCGCGGGTCTTTGCGGACGATGCACGGGGGTGGCAGTGCCCCTTCGTGTTGTGCCTTCACCCACAGGGTTGCCTTCGAAGAGGGGTCCGGGCCTCGGGTCCTTCTCAAGAGCGGACCGGGGAATCGGGGGCGTTCGGCCTGTGGCCCCACCCACGTGGCTCGTCTCGAATTTCCTCGTGAGACCGGCCTCATCCTGAGGTGCGCCGGGAAGGCCGGGAACCCCTTCCAGACCACGCAGGGGAATCGCCTCTCCTGTCGCGATCAGGAGGGGAGAAGGGGCTCAGAGGAAGCGGTGCCGGGACGCTCGGTGTTCCCCTCGGGGGAACCCGGCGTGTCGGGGGACTTTTGGGGGTCGCAGGAAGGCTGTCAGGGACCGTCTCGCCCTTCAGGGCGGAACAGGGGACTTCCCTTGAGACGCCGTCGCGGGCAAGGGCCTCATCTTGCCAAGCGGTGGGAACCACGTGGTTTTTCTCGAGTTGCGGCGGCATTCTCGAGTTACGACGGGGATCTCAGCCTTCCCCTTGGGTTGGCCCTGGGAAGCCCAATCTTCCCCTCGGGTTGCGAGGGAAAGCTGGGGGTGGCGCTCGAGTCACTGCAGGGCCGAAGAGACCTCACCTAAGCGTGTGTCCGGGACCTAATTTTCCTCTCCAGGGAAGGCAGGGATCTCGGGGTTGCATTCCAGGCTCCCCCGGGGAGTCAGGCCTCGTCTCGAGGGGAAGCCAAGGACTCCGCTCTCCTCTCGAGTCGCGACGCGGGTCTCTTGGAGCCCCCTGAGCGGCCTCAAGGGAGTCCAGCCTCCTCTTCCGTTTGGAGAGAGGACCCGGGATTGCTCTCCAGGCCATGCAGGAAAAGAAGGCCCTCAGCTCGCGAGGCCGGGGGCGTCTCAGGGGTTTCCTCGAGCTGCGGCGCCCGTGGGGGTTTTCTCCCGAGGCACGACGAGGATCTCAGGGAGCCTCTCGTGCGGCGCCAGGGAAGTCAGGTCTCCATGCGCGTGGCGAGGGGGAGCGCGTCCTGGCTCTCGAGTCACGGGAGGGGACTAGGGCCTCGAGACGCGTTGAAGAAGGACTCTCGAGGTCTTTGTCGGGGGGCGGCGGGAAACCCTCGTGTCCCTCGCCTTCTGCCGGGGACCTTAGGGAACTTCCCAGGGTGCCTCTGAGAGGCGAGGGATCCTGTGGCGGTGGCGGGGCCCCTCGGGACTCCGCTGGGTCTGGCGCAACGGAAGAGGGCCTCACCTCGAGGGGAGGCAGGCACCTCAGGCTTCCTCTGCGTTTCGGACTCCGACCGCAGGGTCCCTGCAGAGTTGGGACAGGAGAGTCAGGCCTCGTCTTGTCTGAGGAAGGGAACCCCGCTGGCCTCTCGAGTTGCTCAGGGGGTCTCAGGCCCCTCGTCGAGCTGTGTGTGGAACCCGCGGGTCTTTGCGGACGATGCACGGGGGTGGCAGTGCCCCTTCGTGTTGTGCCTTCACCCACAGGGTTGCCTTCGAAGAGGGGTCCGGGCCTCGGGTCCTTCTCAAGAGCGCACCGGGGAATCGGGGGCGTTCGGCCTGTGGCCCCACCCACGTGGCTCGTCTCGAATTTCCTCGTGAGACCGGCCTCATCCTGAGGTGCGCCGGGAAGGCCGGGAACCCCTTCCAGACCACGCAGGGGAATCGCCTCTCCTGTCGCGATCAGGAGGGGAGAAGGGGCTCAGAGGAAGCGGTGCCGGGACGCTCGGTGTTCCCCTCGGGGGAACCCGGCGTGTCGGGGGACTTTTGGGGGTCGCAGGAAGGCTGTCAGGGACCGTCTCGCCCTTCAGGGCGGAACAGGGGACTTCCCTTGAGACGCCGTCGCGGGCAAGGGCCTCATCTTGCCAAGCGGTGGGAACCACGTGGTTTTTCTCGAGTTGCGGCGGCATTCTCGAGTTACGACGGGGATCTCAGCCTTCCCCTTGGGTTGGCCCTGGGAAGCCCAATCTTCCCCTCGGGTTGCGAGGGAAAGCTGGGGGTGGCGCTCGAGTCACTGCAGGGCCGAAGAGACCTCACCTAAGCGTGTGTCCGGGACCTAATTTTCCTCTCCAGGGAAGGCAGGGATCTCGGGGTTGCATTCCAGGCTCCCCCGGGGAGTCAGGCCTCGTCTCGAGGGGAAGCCAAGGACTCCGCTCTCCTCTCGAGTCGCGACGCGGGTCTCTTGGAGCCCCCTGAGCGGCCTCAAGGGAGTCCAGCCTCCTCTTCCGTTTGGAGAGAGGACCCGGGATTGCTCTCCAGGCCATGCAGGAAAAGAAGGCCCTCAGCTCGCGAGGACGGGGGCGTCTCAGGGGTTTCCTCGAGCTGCGGCGCCCGTGGGGGTTTTCTCCCGAGGCACGACGAGGATCTCAGGGAGCCTCTCGTGCGGCGCCAGGGAAGTCAGGTCTCCATGCGCGTGGCGAGGGGGAGCGCGTCCTGGCTCTCGAGTCACGGGAGGGGACTAGGGCCTCGAGACGCGTTGAAGAAGGACTCTCGAGGTCTTTGTCGGGGGGCGGCGGGAAACCCTCGTGTCCCTCGCCTTCTGCCGGGGACCTTAGGGAACTTCCCAGGGTGCCTCTGAGAGGCGAGGGATCCTGTGGAGGTGGCGGGGCCCCTCGGGACTCCGCTGGGTCTGGCGCAACGGAAGAGGGCCTCACCTCGAGGGGAGGCAGGCACCTCAGGCTTCCTCTGCGTTTCGGACTCCGACCGCAGGGTCCCTGCAGAGTTGGGACAGGAGAGTCAGGCCTCGTCTTGTCTGAGGAAGGGAACCCCGCTGGCCTCTCGAGTTGCTCAGGGGGTCTCAGGCCCCTCGTCGAGCTGTGTGTGGAACCCGCGGGTCTTTGCGGACGATGCACGGGGGTGGCAGTGCCCCTTCGTGTTGTGCCTTCACCCACAGGGTTGCCTTCGAAGAGGGGTCCGGGCCTCGGGTCCTTCTCAAGAGCGGACCGGGGAATCGGGGGCGTTCGGCCTGTGGCCCCACCCACGTGGCTCGTCTCGAATTTCCTCGTGAGACCGGCCTCATCCTGAGGTGCGCCGGGAAGGCCGGGAACCCCTTCCAGACCACGCAGGGGAATCGCCTCTCCTGTCGCGATCAGGAGGGGAGAAGGGGCTCAGAGGAAGCGGTGCCGGGACGCTCGGTGTTCCCCTCGGGGGAACCCGGCGTGTCGGGGGACTTTTGGGGGTCGCAGGAAGGCTGTCAGGGACCGTCTCGCCCTTCAGGGCGGAACAGGGGACTTCCCTTGAGACGCCGTCGCGGGCAAGGGCCTCATCTTGCCAAGCGGTGGGAACCACGTGGTTTTTCTCGAGTTGCGGCGGCATTCTCGAGTTACGACGGGGATCTCAGCCTTCCCCTTGGGTTGGCCCTGGGAAGCCCAATCTTCCCCTCGGGTTGCGAGGGAAAGCTGGGGGTGGCGCTCGAGTCACTGCAGGGCCGAAGAGACCTCACCTAAGCGTGTGTCCGGGACCTAATTTTCCTCTCCAGGGAAGGCAGGGATCTCGGGGTTGCATTCCAGGCTCCCCCGGGGAGTCAGGCCTCGTCTCGAGGGGAAGCCAAGGACTCCGCTCTCCTCTCGAGTCGCGACGCGGGTCTCTTGGAGCCCCCTGAGCGGCCTCAAGAGAGTCCAGCCTCCTCTTCCGTTTGGAGAGAGGACCCGGGATTGCTCTCCAGGCCATGCAGGAAAAGAAGGCCCTCAGCTCGCGAGGCCGGGGGCGTCTCAGGGGTTTCCTCGAGCTGCGGCGCCCGTGGGGGTTTTCTCCCGAGGCACGACGAGGATCTCAGGGAGCCTCTCGTGCGGCGCCAGGGAAGTCAGGTCTCCATGCGCGTGGCGAGGGGGAGCGCGTCCTGGCTCTCGAGTCACGGGAGGGGACTAGGGCCTCGAGACGCGTTGAAGAAGGACTCTCGAGGTCTTTGTCGGGGGGCGGCGGGAAACCCTCGTGTCCCTCGCCTTCTGCCGGGGACCTTAGGGAACTTCCCAGGGTGCCTCTGAGAGGCGAGGGATCCTGTGGAGGTGGCGGGGCCCCTCGGGACTCCGCTGGGTCTGGCGCAACGGAAGAGGGCCTCACCTCGAGGGGAGGCAGGCACCTCAGGCTTCCTCTGCGTTTCGGACTCCGACCGCAGGGTCCCTGCAGAGTTGGGACAGGAGAGTCAGGCCTCGTCTTGTCTGAGGAAGGGAACCCCGCTGGCCTCTCGAGTTGCTCAGGGGGTCTCAGGCCCCTCGTCGAGCTGTGTGTGGAACCCGCGGGTCTTTGCGGACGATGCACGGGGGTGGCAGTGCCCCTTCGTGTTGTGCCTTCACCCACAGGGTTGCCTTCGAAGAGGGGTCCGGGCCTCGGGTCCTTCTCAAGAGCGGACCGGGGAATCGGGGGCGTTCGGCCTGTGGCCCCACCCACGTGGCTCGTCTCGAATTTCCTCGTGAGACCGGCCTCATCCTGAGGTGCGCCGGGAAGGCCGGGAACCCCTTCCAGACCACGCAGGGGAATCGCCTCTCCTGTCGCGATCAGGAGGGGAGAAGGGGCTCAGAGGAAGCGGTGCCGGGACCCTCGGTGTTCCCCTCGGGGGAACCCGGCGTGTCGGGGGACTTTTGGGGGTCGCAGGAAGGCTGTCAGGGACCGTCTCGCCCTTCAGGGCGGAACAGGGGACTTCCCTTGAGACGCCGTCGCGGGCAAGGGCCTCATCTTGCCAAGCGGTGGGAACCACGTGGTTTTTCTCGAGTTGCGGCGGCATTCTCGAGTTACGACGGGGATCTCAGCCTTCCCCTTGGGTTGGCCCTGGGAAGCCCAATCTTCCCCTCGGGTTGCGAGGGAAAGCTGGGGGTGGCGCTCGAGTCACTGCAGGGCCGAAGAGACCTCACCTAAGCGTGTGTCCGGGACCTAATTTTCCTCTCCAGGGAAGGCAGGGATCTCGGGGTTGCATTCCAGGCTCCCCCGGGGAGTCAGGCCTCGTCTCGAGGGGAAGCCAAGGACTCCGCTCTCCTCTCGAGTCGCGACGCGGGTCTCTTGGAGCCCCCTGAGCGGCCTCAAGGGAGTCCAGCCTCCTCTTCCGTTTGGAGAGAGGACCCGGGATTGCTCTCCAGGCCATGCAGGAAAAGAAGGCCCTCAGCTCGCGAGGACGGGGGCGTCTCAGCGGTTTCCGCAAGCTGCGGCGCCCGTGGGGGTTTTCTCCCGAGGCACGATGAGGATCTCAGGGAGCCTCTCGTGCGGCGCCAGGAAGTCAGGTCTCCATGCGCGTGGCGAGGGGGAGCGCGTCCTGGCTCTCGAGTCACGGGAGGGGACTAGGGCCTCGAGACGCGTTGAAGAAGGACTCTGGAGGTCTTTGTCGGGGGGCGGCGGGAAACCCTCGTGTCCCTCGCCTTCTGCCGGGGACCTTAGGGAACTTCCCAGGGTGCCTCTGAGAGGCGAGGGATCCTGTGGCGGTGGCGGGGCCCCTCGGGACTCCGCTGGGTCTGGCGCAACGGAAGAGGGCCTCACCTCGAGGGGAGGCAGGCACCTCAGGCTTCCTCTGCGTTTCGGACTCCGACCACAGGGTCCCTGCAGAGTTGGGACAGGAGAGTCAGGCCTCGTCTTGTCTGAGGAAGGGAACCCCGCTGGCCTCTCGAGTTGCTCAGCGGGTCTCAGGCCCCTCGTCGAGCTGTGTGTGGAACCCGCGGGTCTTTGCGGACGATGCACGGGGGTGGCAGTGCCCCTTCGTGTTGTGCCTTCACCCACAGGGTTGCCTTCGAAGGGGGGTCCGGGCCTCGGGTCCTTCTCAAGAGCGGACCGGGGAATCGGGGGCGTTCGGCCTGTGGCCCCACCCACGTGGCTCGTCTCGAATTTCCTCGTGAGACCGGCCTCATCCTGAGGTGCGCCGGGAAGGCCGGGAACCCCTTCCAGACCACGCAGGGGAATCGCCTCTCCTGTCGCGATCAGGAGGGTAGAAGGGGCTCAGAGGAAGCGGTGCCGGGACCCTCGGTGTTCCCCTCGGGGGAACCCGGCGTGTCGGGGGACTTTTGGGGGTCGCAGGAAGGCTGTCAGGGACCGTCTCGCCCTTCAGGGCGGAACAGGGGACTTCCCTTGAGACGCCGTCGCGGGCAAGGGCCTCATCTTGCCAAGCGGTGGGAACCACGTGGTTTTTCTCGAGTTGCGGCGGCATTCTCGAGTTACGACGGGGATCTCAGCCTTCCCCTTGGGTTGGCCCTGGGAAGCCCAATCTTCCCCTCGGGTTGCGAGGGAAAGCTGGGGGTGGCGCTCGAGTCACTGCAGGGCCGAAGAGACCTCACCTAAGCGTGTGTCCGGGACCTAATTTTCCTCTCCAGGGAAGGCAGGGATCTCGGGGTTGCATTCCAGGCTCCCCCGAGGAGTCAGGCCTCGTCTCGAGGGGAAGCCAAGGACTCCGCTCTCCTCTCGAGTCGCGACGCGGGTCTCTTGGAGCCCCCTGAGCGGCCTCAAGGGAGTCCAGCCTCCTCTTCCGTTTGGAGAGAGGACCCGGGATTGCTCTCCAGGCCATGCAGGAAAAGAAGGCCCTCAGCTCGCGAGGACGGGGGCGTCTCAGGGGTTTCCTCGAGCTGCGGCGCCCGTGGGGGTTTTCTCCCGAGGCACGACGAGGATCTCAGGGAGCCTCTCGTGCGGCGCCAGGGAAGTCAGGTCTCCATGCGCGTGGCGAGGGGGAGCGCGTCCTGGCTCTTGAGTCACGGGAGGGGACTAGGGCCTCGAGACGCGTTGAAGAAGGACTCTCGAGGTCTTTGTCGGGGGGCGGCGGGAAACCCTCGTGTCCCTCGCCTTCTGCCGGGGATCTTAGGGAACTTCCCAGGGTGCCTCTGAGAGGCGAGGGATCCTGTGGCGGTGGCGGGGCCCCTCAGGACTCCGCTGGGTCTGGCGCAACGGAAGAGGGCCTCACCTCGAGGGGAGGCAGGCACCTCAGGCTTCCTCTGCGTTTCGGACTCCGACCGCAGGGTCCCTGCAGAGTTGGGACAGGAGAGTCAGGCCTCGTCTTGTCTGAGGAAGGGAACCCCGCTGGCCTCTCGAGTTGCTCAGGGGGTCTCAGGCCCCTCGTCGAGCTGTGTGTGGAACCCGCGGGTCTTTGCGGACGATGCACGGGGGTGGCAGTGCCCCTTCGTGTTGTGCCTTCAGCCACAGGGTTGCCTTCGAAGAGGGGTCCGGGCCTCGGGTCCTTCTCAAGAGCGGACCGGGGAATCGGGGGCGTTCGGCCTGTGGCCCCACCCACGTGGCTCGTCTCGAATTTCCTCGTGAGACCGGCCTCATGCTGAGGTGCGCCGGGAAGGCCGGGAACCCCTTCCAGACCACGCAGGGGAATCGCCTCTCCTGTCGCGATCAGGAGGGGAGAAGGGGCTCAGAGGAAGGGGCGCCGGGACCCTCGGTGTTCCCCTCGGGGGAACCCGGCGTGTTGGGGGACTCTTGGGGGTCGCAGGAAGGCTGTCAGGGACCGTCTCGCCCTTCAGGGCAGAACAGGGGACTTCCCTTGAGACGCCGTCGCGGGCAAGGGCCTCATCTTGCCAAGCGGTGGGAACCACGTGGTTTTTCTCGAGTTGCGGCGGGATTCTCGAGTTACGACGGGGATCTCAGCCTCCCCCTTGGGTTGGCCCTGGGAAGCCCAATCTTCCCCTCGGGTTGCGAGGGAAAGCTGGGGGCTGCGCTCGAGTCACTGCAGGGCCTAAGAGACCTCACCTAAGCGTGTGTCCGGGACCTAATTTTCCTCTCCAGGGAAGGCAGGGATCTCGGGGTTGCATTCCAGGCTCCCCCGGGGAGTCAGGCCTCGTCTCGAGGGGAAGCCAAGGACTCTGCTCTCCTCTCGAGTCGCGACGCGGGACTCTTGGAGCCCCCTGAGCGGCCTCAAGGGAGTCCAGCCTCCTCTTCCGTTTGGAGAGAGGACCCGGGATTGCTCTCCAGGCCATGCAGGAAAAGAAGGCCCTCAGCTCGCGAGGACGGGGGCGTCTCAGGGGTTTCCTAGAGCTGCGGCGCCCGTGGGGGTTTTCTCCCGAGGCGCGAGGAGGATCTCAGGGAGCCTCTCGTGCGGCGCCAGGGGAGTCAGGTCTCCATGCGCGTGGCGAGGGGGAGCGCGTCCTGGCTCTCGAGTCACGGGAGAGGACTAGGGCCTCGAGACGCGTTGAAGAAGGACTCTCGAGGTCTTTCTCGGGGGGCGGGGGGAAACCCTCGTGTCCCTCGCCTTCTGCCGGGGACCTTAGGGAACTTCCCAGGGTGCCTCTGAGAGGCGAGGGTTCCTGTGGAGGTGGCGGGGCCCCTCGGGACTCCGCTGGGTCTGGCGCAACGGAAGAGGGCCTCACCTCGAGGGGAGGCAGGAACCTCAGGCTTCCTCTGCGTTTCGGACTCCGACCGCAGGGTCCCTGCAGAGTTGGGACAGGCGAGTCAGGCCTCGTCTTGTCTGAGGAAGGGAAGCCCGCTGGCCTCTCGAGTTGCTCAGGGGGTCTCAGGCCCCTCGTCGAGCTGTGTGTGGAACCCACGGGTCTTTGCGGACGATGCACGGGGGTGGCAGTGCCCCTCGTGTTGTGCCTTCACCCACAGGGTTGCCTTCGAAGAGGGGTCCGGGCCTCGGGTCCTTCTCAAGAGCGGACCGGGGAATCGGGGGCGTTCGGCCTGTGGCCCCACCCACGTGGCTCGTCTCGAATTTCCTCGTGAGACCGGCCTCATCCTGAGGTGCGCCGGGAAGGCCGGGAACCCCTTCCAGACCACGCAGGGGAATCGCCTCTCCTGTCGCGATCAGGAGGGGAGAAGGGGCTCAGAGGAAGCGGTGCCGGGACCCTCGGTGTTCCCCTCGGGGGAACCCGGCGTGTCGGGGGACTTTTGGGGGTCGCAGGAAGGCTGTCAGGGACCGTCTCGCCCTTCAGGGCGGAACAGGGGACTTCCCTTGAGACGCCGTCGCGGGCAAGGGCCTCATCTTGCCAAGCGGTGGGAACCACGTGGTTTTTCTCGAGTTGCGGCGGCATTCTCGAGTTACGACGGGGATCTCAGCCTTCCCCTTGGGTTGGCCCTGGGAAGCCCAATCTTCCCCTCGGGTTGCGAGGGAAAGCTGGGGGTTGCGCTCGTGTCACTGCAGGGCTGAAGAGACCTCACCTAAGCGTGTGTCCGGGACCTAATTTTCCTCTCCAGGGAAGGCAGGGATCTCGGGGTTGCATTCCAGGCTCCCCCGGGGAGTCAGGCCTCGTCTCGAGGGGAAACCAAGGACTCCGCTCTCCTCTCGAGTCGCGACGCGGGTCTCTTGGAGCCCCCTGAGCGGCCTCAAGGGAGTCCAGCCTCCTCTTCCGTTTGGAGAGAGGACCCGGGATTGCTCTCCAGGCCATGCAGGAAAAGAAGGCCCTCAGCCCGCGAGGACGGGGGCGTCTCAGGGGTTTCCTCGAGCTGCGGCGCCCGTGGGGGTTTTCTCCCGAGGCGCGACGAGGATCTCAGGGAGCCTCTCTTGCGGCGCCAGGGGAGTCAGGTCTCCATGCGCGTGGCGAGGGGGAGCGCGTCCTGGCTCTCGAGTCACGGGAGGGGACTAGGGCCTCGAGACGCGTTGAAGAAGGACTCTCGAGGTCTTTGTCGGGGGGCGGCGGGAAACCCTCGTTTCCCTCGCCTTCTGCCGGGGACCTTAGGGAACTTCCCTGGGTGCCTCTGAGAGGCGAGGGATCCTGTGGAGGTGGCGGGGCCCCTCGGGACTCCGCTGGGTCTGGCGCAACGGAAGAGGGCCTCACCTCGAGGGGAGGCAGGAACCTCAGGCTTCCTCTGCGTTTCGGACTCCGACCGCAGGGTCCCTGCAGAGTTGGGACAGGAGAGTCAGGCCTCGTCTTGTCTGAGGAAGGGAACCCCGCTGGCCTCTCGAGTTGCTCAGGGGGTCTCAGGCCCCTCGTCGAGCTGTGTGTGGAACCCGCGGGTCTTTGCGGACGATGCACGGGGGTGGCAGTGCCCCTTCGTGTTGTGCCTTCACCCACAGGGTTGCCTTCGAAGAGGGGTCCGGGCCTCGGGTCCTTCTCAAGAGCGGACCGGGGAATCGGGGTCGTTCGGCCTGTGGCCCCACCGACGTGGCTCGTCTCGAATTTTCTCGTGAGACCGGCCTCATCCTGAGGTGCGCCGGGAAGGCCGGGAACCCCTTCCAGACCACGCAGGGGAATCGCCTCTCCTGTCGCGATCAGGAGGGGAGAAGGGGCTCAGAGGAAGCGGTTCCGGGACCCTCGGTGTTCCCCTCGGGGGAACCCGGCGTGTCGGGGGACTTTTGGGGGTCGCAGGAAGGCTGTCAGGGACCGTCTCGCCCTTCAGGGCGGAACAGGGGCCTTCCCTTGAGACGCCGTCGCGGGCAAGGGCCTCATCTTGCCAAGCGGTGGGAACCACGTGGTTTTTCTCGAGTTGCGGCGGCATTCTCGAGTTACGACGGGGATCTCAGCCTTCCCCTTCGGTTGGCCCTGGGAAGCCCAATCTTCCCCTCAGGTTGCGAGGGAAAGCTGGGGGTGGCGCTCGAGTCACTGCAGGGCCTAAGAGACCTCACCTAAGCTTGTGTCCGGGACCTAATTTTCCTCTCCAGGGAAGGCAGGGATCTCGGGGTTCCATTCCAGGCTCCCCCGGGGAGTCAGGCCTCGTCTCGAGGGGAAGCCAAGGACTCCGCTCTCCTCTCGAGTCGCGAGGCGGGTCTCTTGGAGCCCCCTGAGCGGCCTCAAGGGGATCCAGCCTCCTCTTCCGTTTGGAGAGAGGACCCGGGATTGCTCTCCAGGCCATGCAGGAAAAGAAGGCCCTCAGCTCGCGAGGACGGGGGCGTCTCAGGGGTTTCCTCGAGCTGCGGCGCCCGTGGGGGTTTTCTTCCGAAGCGCGACCAGGATCTCAGGGAGCCTCTCGTGTGGCGCCAGGGAAGTAAGGTCTCCATGCGCGTGGCGAGGGGGAGCGCGTCCTGGCTCTCGAGTCACGGGAGGGGACTAGGGCCTCGAGACGCGTTGAAGAAGGACTCTCGAGGTCTTTGTCGGGGGGCGGCGGGAAACCCTCGTTTCCCTCGCCTTCTGCCGGGGACCTTAGGGAACTTGCCAGGGTGCCTCTGAGAGGCGAGGGATCCTGTGGAGGTGGCGGGGCCCCTCGGGACTCCGCTGGGTCTGGCGCAACGGAAGAGGGCCTCACCTCGAGGGGAGGCAGGCACCTCAGGCTTAAGTCTCCGTTTCGGACTCCGACCGCAGGGTCCCTGCAGAGTTGGGACAGGAGAGTCAGGCCTCGTCTTGTCTGAGGAAGGGAACCCCGCTGGCCTCTCGAGTTGCTCGGGGGGTCTCAGGCCCCTCGTCGAGCTGTGTGTGGAACCCGCGGGTCTTTGCGGACGATGCACGGGGGTGGCAGTGCCCCTTCGTGTTGTGCCTTCACCCACAGGGTTGCCTTCGAAGAGGGGTCCGGGCCTCGGGTCCTTCTCAAGGGCGGACCGGGGAATCGGGGGCGTTCGGCCTGTGGCCCCACCCACGTGGCTCGTCTCGAATTTCCTCGTGAGACCGGCCTCATCCTGAGGTGCGCCGGGAAGGCCGGGAACCCCTTCCAGACCACGCAGGGGAATCGCCTCTCCTGTCGCGATCAGGAGGGGAGAAGGGACTCAGAGGAAGCGGTGCCGGGACCCTTGGTGTTCCCCTCGGGGGAACCCGGCGTGTCGGGGGACTTTTGGGGGTCGCAGGAAGGCTGTCAGGGACCGTCTCGCCCTTCAGGGCGGAACAGGGGACTTGCCTTGAGACGCCGTCGCGGGCAAGGGCCTCATCTTGCCAAGCGGTGGGAACCACGTGGTTTTTCTCGAGTTGCGGCGGCATTCTCGAGTTACGACGGGGATCTCAGCCTTCCCCTTGGGTTGGCCCTGGGAAGCCCAATCTTCCCCTCGGGTTGCGAGGGAAAGCTGGGGGTGGCGCTCGAGTCACTGCAGGGCCTAAGAGACCTCACCTAAGCGTGTGTCCGGGACCTAATTTTCCTCTCCAGGGAAGGCAGGGATCTCGGGGTTGCATTCCAGGCTCCCCCGGGGAGTCAGGCCTCGTCTCGAGGGGAAGCCAAGGACTCCGCTCTCCTCTCGAGTCGCGACGCGGGTCTCTTGGAGCCCCCTGAGCGGCCTCAAGGGAGTCCCTCCTCCTCTTCCGTTTGGAGAGAGGACCCGGGATTGCTCTCCAGGCCATGCAGGAAAAGAAGGCCCTCAGCTCGCGAGGACGGGGGCGTCTCAGGGGTTTCCTCGAGCTGCGGCGCCCGTGGGGGTTTTCTCCCGAAGCGCGACCAGGATCTCAGGGAGCCTCTCGTGTGGCGCCAGGGAAGTCAGGTCTCCATGCGCGTGGCGAGGGGGAGCGCGTCCTGGCTCTCGATTCACGGGAGGGGACTAGGGCCTCGAGACGCGTTGAAGAAGGACTCTCGAGGTCTTTCTCGGGGGGCGGCGGGAAACCCTCCTTTCCCTCGCCTTCTGCCGGGGACCTTAGGGAACTTGCCAGGGTGCCTCTGAGAGGCGAGGGATCCTGTGGAGGTGGCGGGGCCCCTCGGGACTCCGCTGGGTCTGGCGCAACGGAAGAGGGCCTCACCTCGAGGGGAGCCAGGAACCTCAGGCTTCCTCTGCGTTTCGGACTCCGACCGCAGGGTCCCTGCAGAGTTGGGACAGGAGAGTCAGGCCTCGTCTTGTCTGAGGAAGGGAACGCCGCTGGCCTCTCGAGTTTCTCAGGGGGTCTCAGGCCCCTCGTCGAGCTGTGTGTGGAACCCGCGGGTCTTTGCGGACGATGCACGGGCGTGGCAGTGCCCCTTCGTGTTGTGCCTTCAGCCACAGGGTTGCCTTCGAAGAGGGGTCCGGGCCTCGGGTCCTTCTCAAGAGCGGACCGGGGAATCGGGGGCGTTCGGCCTGTGGCCCCACCCACGTGGCTCGTCTCGAATTTCCTCGTGAGACCGGCCTCAACCTGAGGTGCGCCGGGAAGGCCGGGAACCCCTTCCAGACCACGCAGGGGAATCGCCTCTCCTGTCGCCATCAGGAGGGGAGAAGGGGCTCAGAGGAAGCGGTGCCGGGACCCTCGGTGTTCCCCTCGGGGGAACCCGGCGTGTCGGGGGACTTTTGGGGGTCGCAGGAAGGCTGTCAGGGACCGTCTCGCCCTTCAGGGCAGAACAGGGGACTTCCCTTGAGACGCCGTGGCGGGCAAGGGCCTCATCTTGCCAAGCGGTGGGAACCACGTGGTTTTTCTCGAGTTGCGGCGGCATTCTCGAGTTACGAAGGGGATCTCAGCCTTCCCCTTGGGTTGGCCCTGGGAAGCCCAATCTTCCCCTCGGGTTGCGAGAGAAAGCTGGGGGTGGCGCTCGAGTCACTGCAGGGCCTAAGAGACCTCACCTAAGCGTGTGTCCGGGACCTAATTTTCCTCTCCAGGGAAGGCAGGGATCTCGGGGTTGCATTCCAGGCTCCCCCGGGGAGTCAGGCCTCGTCTCGAGGGGAAGCCAAGGACTCCGCTCTCCTCTCGAGTCGCGACGTGGGTCTCTTGGAGCCCCCTGAGCGGCCTCAAGGGAGTCCAGCCTCCTCTTCCGTTTGGAGAGAGGACCCTGGATTGCTCTCCAGGCCATGCAGGAAAAGAAGGCCCTCAGCTCGCGAGGACGGGGGCGTCTCAGGGGTTTCCTCGAGCTGCGGCGCCCGTGGGGGTTTTCTCCCGAGGCACGACGAGGATCTCAGGGAGCCTCTCGTGCGGCGCCAGGGGAGTCAGGTCTCCATGCGCGTGGCGAGGGGGAGCGCGTCCTGGCTCTCGAGTCACGGGAGGGGACTAGGGCCTCGAGACGCGTTGAAGAAGGACTCTCGAGGTCTTTGTCGGGGGGCGGCGGGAAACCCTCGTTTCCCTCGCCTTCTGCCGGGGACCTTAGGGAACTTCCCAGGGTGCCTCTGAGAGGCGAGGGATCCTGTGGAGGTGGCGGGGCCCCTCGGGACTCCGCTGGGTCTGGCGCAACCGAAGAGGGCCTCACCTCGAGGGGAGGCAGGAACCTCAGGCTTCCTCTGCGTTTCGGACTCCGACCGCAGGGTCCCTGCAGAGTTGGGACAGGAGAGTCAGGCCTCGTCTTGTCTGAGGAAGGGAACCCCGCTGGCCTCTCGAGTTGCTCAGGGGGTCTCAGGCCCCTCGTCGAGCTGTGTGTGGAACCCGCGGGTCTTTGCGGACGATGCACGGGCGTGGCAGTGCCCCTTCGTGTTGTGCCTTCAGCCACAGGGTTGCCTTCGAAGAGGGGTCCGGGCCTCGGGTCCTTCTCAAGAGCGGACCGGGGAATCGGGGGCGTTCGGCCTGTGGCCCCACCCACGTGGCTCGTCTCGAATTTCCTCGTGAGACCGGCCTCATCCTGAGGTGCGCCGGGAAGGCCGGGAACCCCTTCCAGACCACGCAGGGGAATCGCCTCTCCTGTCGCGATCAGGAGGGGAGAAGGGGCTCAGAGGAAGCGGTGCCGGGACCCTCGGTGTTCCCCTCGGGGGAACCCGGCGTGTCGGGGGACTTTTGGGGGTCGCAGGAAGGCTGTCAGGGACCGTCTCGCCCTTCAGGGCGGAACAGGGGACTTCCCTTGAGACGCCGTCGCGGGCAAGGGCCTCATCTTGCCAAGCGGTGGGAACCACGTGGTTTTTCTCGAGTTGCGGCGGCATTCTCGAGTTACGACGGGGATCTCAGCCTTCCCCTTGGGTTGGCCCTGGGAAGCCCAATCTTCCCCTCGGGTTGCGAGGGAAAGCTGGGGGTGGCGCTCGAGTCACTGCAGGGCCTAAGAGACCTCACCTAAGCGTGTGTCCGGGACCTAATTTTCCTCTCCAGGGAAGGCAGGGATCTCGGGGTTGCATTCCAGGCTCCCCCGGGGAGTCAGGCCTCGTCTCGAGGGGAAGCCAAGGACTCCGCTCTCCTCTCGAGTCGCGACGCGGCTCTCTTGGAGCCCCCTGAGCGGCCTCAAGGGAGTCCAGCCTCCTCTTCCGTTTGGAGAGAGGACCCGGGATTGCTCTCCAGGCCATGCAGGAAAAGAAGGCCCTCAGCTCGCGAGGACGGGGGCGTCTCCGGGGTTTCCTCGAGCTGCGGCGCCCGTGGGGGTTTTCTCCCGAGGCACGACGAGGATCTCAGGGAGCCTCTCGTGCGGCGCCAGGGGAGTCAGGTCTCCATGCGCGTGGCGAGGGGGAGCGCGTCCTGGCTCTCGAGTCACGGGAGGGGACTAGGGCCTCGAGACGCGTTGAAGAAGGACCCTCGAGGTCTTTCTCGGGGGGTGGCGGGAAACCCTCGTTTCCCTCGCCTTCTGCCGGATACCTTAGGGAACTTCCGAGGGTGCCTCTGAGAGGCGAGGGATCCTGTGGAGGTGGCGGGGCCCCTCGGGACTCCGCTGGGTCTGGCGCAACGGAAGAGGGCCTCACCTCGAGGGGAGGCAGGAACCTCAGGCTTCCTCTGCGTTTCGGACTCCGACCGCAGGGTCCCTGCAGAGTTGGGACAGGAGAGTCAGGCCTCGTCTTGTCTGAGGAAGGGAACCCCGCTGGCCTCTCGAGTTGCTCAGGGGGTCTCAGGCCCCTCGTCGAGCTGTGTGTGGAACCCGCGGGACTTTGCGGACGATGCACGGGGGTGGCAGTGCCCCTTCGTGTTGTGCCTTCACCCACAGGGTTGCCTTCGAAGAGGGGTCCGGGCCTCGGGTCCTTCTCAAGAGCGGACCGGGGAATCGGGGGCGTTCGGCCTGTGGCCCCACCCACGTGGCTCGTCTCGAATTTCCTCATGAGACCGGCCTCATCCTGAGGTGCGCCGGGAAGGCCGGGAACCCCTTCCAGACCACGTAGGGGAATCTCCTCTCCTGTCGCGATCAGGAGGGGAGAAGGGGCTCAGAGGACGCCGTGCCGGGACACTCGGTGTTCCCCTCGGGGGAACCCGGCGTGTCGGGGGACTTTTGTGGGTCGCGGGAAGGCTGTCAGGGACCGTCTCGCCCTTCAGGGCGGAACAGGGGACTTCCCTTGAGACGCCGTCGCGGGCAAGGGCCTCATCTTGCCAAGCGGTGGGAACCACGTGGTTTTTCTCGAGTTGCGGCGGCATTCTCGAATTACGACGGGGATCTCAGCCTTCCCCTTGGGTTGGCCCTGGGAAGCCCAATCTTCTCCTCGGGTTGCGAGGGAAAGCTGGGGTTTGCTCTCGAGTCACTGCAGGGCCTAAGAGACCTCACCTAAGCGTGTGTCCGGGACCTAATTTTCCTCTCCAGGGAAGGCAGGGATCTCGGGGTTGCATTCCAGGCTCCCCCGGGGAGTCAGGCCTCGTCTCGAGGGGAAGCCAAGGACTCCGCTCTCCTCTCGAGTCGCGACGCGGGTCTCTTGGAGCCCCTTGAGCGGCCTCAAGGGAGTCCAGCCTCCTCTTCCGTTTGGAGAGAGGACCCGGGATTGCTCTCCAGGCCATGCAGGAAAAGAAGGCCCTCAGCTCGCGAGGACGGGGGCGTCTCAGGGGTTTCCTCGAGCTGCGGCGCCCGTGGGGGTTTTCTCCCGAGGCACGACGAGGATCTCAGGGAGCCTCTCGTGCGGCGCCAGGGGAGTCAGGTCTCCATGCGCGTGGCGAGGGGGAGCGCGTCCTGGCTCTCGAGTCACGGGAGGGGACTAGGGCCTCGAGACGCGTTGAAGAAGGACTCTCGAGGTCTTTGTCGGGGGGCGGCGGGAAACCCTCGTGTCCCTCGCCTTCTGCCGGGGACCTTAGGGAACTTCCCAGGGTGCCTCTGAGAGGCGAGGGATCCTGTGGAGGTGGCGGGGTCCTTCGGGACTCCGCTGGGTCTGGCGCAACGGAAGAGGGCCTCACCTCGAGGGGAGGCAGGAACCTCAGGCTTCCTCTGCGTTTCGGACTCCGACCGCAGGGTCCCTGCAGAGTTGGGACAGGAGAGTCAGGCCTCGTCTTGTCTGAGGAAGGGAACCCCGCTGGCCTCTCGAGTTGCTCGGGGGGTCTCAGGCCCCTCGTCGAGCTGTGTGTGGAACCCGCGGGTCTTTGCGGACGATGCACGGGGGTGGCACTGCCCCTTCGTGTTGTGCCTTCAGCCACAGGGTTGCCTTCGAAGAGGGGTCCGGGCCTCGGGTCCTTCTCAAGAGCGGACCGGGGAATCGGGGGCGTTCGGCCTTTGGCCCCACCCACGTGGCTCGTCTCGAATTTCCTCGTGAGACCGGCCTCATCCTGAGGTGCGCCGGGAAGGCCGGGAACCCCTTCCAGACCACGCAGTGGAATCGCCTCTCCTGTCGCGATCAGGAGGGGAGAAGGGGCTCAGAGGAAGCGGTGCCGGGACCCTCGGTGTTCCCCTCGGGGGAACCCGGCGTGTCGGGGGACTTTTGTGGGTCGCAGGAAGGCTGTCAGGGACCGTCTCGCCCTTCAGGGCGGAACAGGGGACTTCCCTTGAGACGCCGTCGCGGGCAAGGGCCTCATCTTGCCAAGCGGTGGGAACCACGTGGTTTTTCTCGAGTTGCGGCGGCATTCTCGAGTTACGACGGGGATCTCAGCCTTCCCCTTGGGTTGGCCCTGGGAAGCCCAATCTTCCCCTCGGGTTGCGAGGGAAAGCTGGGGGTGGCGCTCGAGTCACTGCAGGGCCTAAGAGACCTCACCTAAGCGTGTGTCCGGGACCTAATTTTCCTCTCCAGGGAAGGCAGGGATCTCGGGGTTGCATTGCAGGCTCCCCCGGGGAGTCAGGCCTCGTCTCGAGGGGAAGCCAAGGACTCCGCTCTCCTCTCGAGTCGCGACGCGGGTCTCTTGGAGCCCCCTGAGCGGCCTCAAGGGAGTCCAGCCTCCTCTTCCGTTTGGAGAGAGGACCCGGGATTGCTCTCCAGGCCATGCAGGAAGAGAAGGCCCTCAGCTCGCGAGGACGGGGGCGTCTCATGGGTTTCCTCGAGCTGCGGCGCCCGTGGGGGTTTTCTCCCGAGGCGCGACGAGGATCTCAGGGAGCCTCTCGTGCGGCGCCAGGGGAGTCAGGTCTCCATGCGCGTGGCGAGGGGGAGCGCGTCCTGGCTCTCGAGTCACGGGAGGGGACTAGGGCCTCGAGACGCGTTGAAGAAGGACTCTCGAGGTCTTTGTCGGGGGGCGGCGGGAAACCCTCGTTTCCCTCGCCTTCTGCCGGGGACCTTAGGGAACTTCCCGGGGTGCCTCTGAGAGGCGAGGGATCCTGTGGAGGTGGCGGGGCCCCTCGGGACTCCGCTGGGTCTGGCGCAACCGAAGAGGGCCTCACCTCGAGGGGAGGCAGGAACCTCAGGCTTCCTCTGCGTTTCGGACTCCGACCGCAGGGTCCCTGCAGAGTTGGGACAGGAGAGTCAGGCCTCGTCTTGTCTGAGGAAGGGAACCCCGCTGGCCTCTCGAGTTGCTCAGGGGGTCTCAGGCCCCTCGTCGAGCTGTGTGTGGAACCCGCGGGTCTTTGCGGACGATGCACGGGGGTGGCAGTGCCCCTTCGTGTTGTGCCTTCAGCCACAGGGTTGCCTTCGAAGAGGGGTCCGGGCCTCGGGTCCTTCTCAAGAGCGCACCGGGGAATCGGGGGCGTTCGGCCTGTGGCCCCACCCACGTGGCTCGTCTCGAATTTCCTCGTGAGACCGGCCTCATCCTGAGGTGCGCCGGGAAGGCCGGGAACCCCTTCCAGACCACGCAGGGGAATCGCCTCTCCTGTCGCGATCAGGAGGGGAGAAGGGGCTCAGAGGAAGCGGTGCCGGGACCCTCGGTGTTCCCCTCGGGGGAACCCGGCGTGTCGGGGGACTTTTGGGGGTCGCAGGAAGGCTGTCAGGGACCGTCTCGCCCTTCAGGGCGGAACAGGGGACTTCCCTTGAGACGCCGTCGCGGGCAAGGGCCTCATCTTGCCAAGCGGTGGGAACCACGTGGTTTTTCTCGAGTTGCGGCGGCATTCTCGAGTTACGACGGGGATCTCAGCCTTCCCCTTGGGTTGGCCCTGGGAAGCCCAATCTTCCCCTCGGGTTGCGAGGGAAAGCTGGGGGTGGCGCTCGAGTCACTGCAGGGCCTAAGAGACCTCACCTAAGCGTGTGTCCGGGACCTAATTTTCCTCTCCAGGGAAGGCAGGGATCTCGGGGTTGCATTCCAGGCTCCCCCGGGGAGTCAGGCCTCGTCTCGAGGGGAAGCCAAGGACTCCGCTCTCCTCTCGAGTCGCGACGCGGGTCTCTTGGAGCCCCCTGAGCGGCCTCAAGGGAGTCCAGCCTCCTCTTCCGTTTGGAGAGAGGACCCGGGATTGCTCTCCAGGCCATGCAGGAAAAGAAGGCCCTCAGCTCGCGAGGACGGGGGCGTCTCAGGGGTTTCCTCGAGCTGCGGCGCCCGTGGGGGTTTTCTCCCGAGGCGCGACGAGGATCTCAGGGAGCCTCTCGTGCGGCGCCAGGGGAGTCAGGTCTCCATGCGCGTGGCGAGGGGGAGCGCGTCCTGGCTCTCGAGTCACGGGAGGGGACTAGGGCCTCGAGACGCGTTGAAGAAGGACTCTCGAGGTCTTTGTCGGGGGGCGGCGGGAAACCCTCGTTTCCCTCGCCTTCTGCCGGGGACCTTAGGGAACTTCCCGGGGTGCCTCTGAGAGGCGAGGGATCCTGTGGAGGTGGCGGGGCCCCTCGGGACTCCGCTGGGTCTGGCGCAACGGAAGAGGGCCTCACCTCGAGGGGAGGCAGGCACCTCAGGCTTCCTCTGCGTTTCGGACTCCGACCGCAGGGTCCCTGCAGAGTTGGGACAGGAGAGTCAGGCCTCGTCTTGTCTGAGGAAGGGAACCCCGCTGGCCTCTCGAGTTGCTCAGGGGGTCTCAGGCCCCTCGTCGAGCTGTGTGTGGAACCCGCGGGTCTTTGCGGACGATGCACGGGGGTGGCAGTGCCCCTTCGTGTTGTGCCTTCACCCACAGGGTTGCCTTCGAAGAGGGGTCCGGGCCTCGGGTCCTTCTCAAGAGCGGACCGGGGAATCGGGGGCGTTCGGCCTGTGGCCCCACCCACGTGGCTCGTCTCGAATTTCCTCGTGAGACCGGCCTCATCCTGAGGTGCGCCGGGAAGGCCGGGAACCCCTTCCAGACCACGCAGGGGAATCGCCTCTCCTGTCGCGATCAGGAGGGGAGAAGGGGCTCAGAGGAAGCGGTGCCGGGACCCTCGGTGTTCCCCTCGGGGGAACCCGGCGTGTCGGGGGACTTTTGGGGGTCGCAGGAAGGCTGTCAGGGACCGTCTCGCCCTTCAGGGCGGAACAGGGGACTTCCCTTGAGACGCCGTCGCGGGCAAGGGCCTCATCTTGCCAAGCGGTGGGAACCACGTGGTTTTTCTCGAGTTGCGGCGGCATTCTCGAGTTACGACGGGGATCTCAGCCTTCCCCTTGGGTTGGCCCTGGGAAGCCCAATCTTCCCCTCGGGTTGCGAGGGAAAGCTGGGGGTGGCGCTCGAGTCACTGCAGGGCCTAAGAGACCACACCTAAGCGTGTGTCCGGGACCTAATTTTCCTCTCCAGGGAAGGCAGGGATCTCGGGGTTGCATTCCAGGCTCCCCCGGGGAGTCAGGCCTCGTCTCGAGGGGAAGCCAAGGACTCCGCTCTCCTCTCGAGTCGCGACGCGGGTCTCTTGGAGCCCCCTGAGCGGCCTCAAGGGAGTCCAGCCTCCTCTTCCGTTTGGAGAGAGGACCCGGGATTGCTCTCCAGGCCATGCAGGAAAAGAAGGCCCTCAGCTCGCGAGGACGGGGGCGTCTCAGGGGTTTCCTCGAGCTGCGGCGCCCGTGGGGGTTTTCTCCCGAGGCACGACGAGGATCTCAGGGAGCCTCTCGTGCGGCGCCAGGGGAGTCAGGTCTCCATGCGCGTGGCGAGGGGGAGCGCGTCCTGGCTCTCGAGTCACGGGAGGGGACTAGGGCCTCGAGACGCGTTGAAGAAGGACTCTCGAGGTCTTTCTCGGGGGGTGGCGGGAAACCCTCGTTTCCCTCGCCTTCTGCCGGGGACCTTAGGGAACTTCCCGGGGTGCCTCTGAGAGGCGAGGGATCCTGTGGAGGTGGCGGGGCCCCTCGGGACTCCGCTGGGTCTGGCGCAACGGAAGAGGGCCTCACCTCGAGGGGAGGCAGGAACCTCAGGCTTCCTCTGCGTTTCGGACTCCGACCGCAGGGTCCCTGCAGAGTTGGGACAGGAGAGTCAGGCCTCGTCTTGTCTGAGGAAGGGAACCCCTCTGGCCTCTCGAGTTGCTCAGGGGGTCTCAGGCCCCTCGTCGAGCTGTGTGTGGAACCCGCGGGTCTTTGCGGACGATGCACGGGGGTGGCAGTGCCCCTTCGTGTTGTGCCTTCAGCCACAGGGTTGCCTTCGAAGAGGGGTCCGGGCCTCGGGTCCTTCTCAAGAGCGGACCGGGGAATCGGGGGCGTTCGGCCTGTGGCCCCACCCACGTGGCTCGTCTCGAATTTCCTCGTGAGACCGGCCTCATCCTGAGGTGCGCCGGGAAGGCCGGGAACCCCTTCCAGACCACGCAGGGGAATCGCCTCTCCTGTCGCGATCAGGAGGGGAGAAGGGGCTCAGAGGAAGCGGTGCTGGGACCCTCGGTGTTCCCCTCGGGGGAACCCGGCGTGTCGGGGGACTTTTGGGGGTCGCAGGAAGGCTGTCAGGGACCGTCTCGCCCTTCAGGGCGGAACAGGGGACTTCCCTTGAGACGCCGTCGCGGGCAAGGGCCTCATCTTGCCAAGCGGTGGGAACCACGTGGTTTTTCTCGAGTTGCGGCGGCATTCTCGAGTTACGACGGGGATCTCAGCCTTCCCCTTGGGTTGGCCCTGGGAAGCCCAATCTTCCCCTCGGGTTGCGAGGGAAAGCTGGGGGTGGCGCTCGAGTCACTGCAGGGCCTAAGAGACCACACCTAAGCGTGTGTCCGGGACCTAATTTTCCTCTCCAGGGAAGGCAGGGATCTCGGGGTTGCATTCCAGGCTCCCCCGGGGAGTCAGGCCTCGTCTCGAGGGGAAGCCAAGGACTCCGCTCTCCTCTCGAGTCGCGACGCGGGTCTCTTGGAGCCCCCTGAGCGGCCTCAAGGGAGTCCAGCCTCCTCTTCCGTTTGGAGAGAGGACCCGGGATTGCTCTCCAGGCCATGCAGGAAAAGAAGGCCCTCAGCTCGCGAGGACGGGGGCGTCTCAGGGGTTTCCTCGAGCTGCGGCGCCCGTGGGGGTTTTCTCCCGAGGCACGACGAGGATCTCAGGGAGCCTCTCGTGCAGCGCCAGGGGAGTCAGGTCTCCATGCGCGTGGCGAGGGGGAGCGCGTCCTGGCTCTCGAGTCACGGGAGGGGACTAGGGCCTCGAGACGCGTTGAAGAAGGACTCTCGAGGTCTTTCTCGGGGGGTGGCGGGAAACACTCGTTTCCCTCGCCTTCTGCCGGGGACCTTAGGGAACTTCCCGGGGTGCCTCTGAGAGGCGAGGGATCCTGTGGAGGTGGCGGGGCCCCTCGGGACTCCGCTGGGTCTGGCGCAACGGAAGAGGGCCTCACCTCGAGGGGAGGCAGGAACCTCAGGCTTCCTCTGCGTTTCGGACTCCGACCGCAGGGTCCCTGCAGAGTTGGGACAGGAGAGTCAGGCCTCGTCTTGTCTGAGGAAGGGAACCCCGCTGGCCTCTCGAGTTGCTCAGGGGGTCTCAGGCCCCTCGTCGAGCTGTGTGTGGAACCCGCGGGTCTTTGCGGACGATGCACGGGGGTGGCAGTGCCCCTTCGTGTTGTGCCTTCAGCCACAGGGTTGCCTTCGAAGAGGGGTCCGGGCCTCGGGTCCTTCTCAAGAGCGCACCGGGGAATCGGGGGCGTTCGGCCTGTGGCCCCACCCACGTGGCTCGTCTCGAATTTCCTCGTGAGACCGGCCTCATCCTGAGGTGCGCCGGGAAGGCCGGGAACCCCTTCCAGACCACGCAGGGGAATCGCCTCTCCTGTCGCGATCAGGAGGGGAGAAGGGGCTCAGAGGAAGCGGTGCTGGGACCCTCGGTGTTCCCCACGGGGGAACCCGGCGTGTCGGGGGACTTTTGGGGGTCGCAGGAAGGCTGTCAGGGACCGTCTCGCCCTTCAGGGCGAAACAGGGGACTTCCCTTGAGACGCCGTCGCGGGCAAGGGCCTCATCTTGCCAAGCGGTGGGAACCACGTGGTTTTTCTCGAGTTGCGGCGGCATTCTCGAGTTACGACGGGGATCTCAGCCTTCCCCTTGGGTTGGCCCTGGGAAGCCCAATCTTCCCCTCGGGTTGCGAGGGAAAGCTGGGGGTGGCGCTCGAGTCACTGCAGGGCCTAAGAGACCTCACCTAAGCGTGTGTCCGGGACCTAATTTTCCTCTCCAGGGAAGGCAGGGATCTCGGAGTTGCATTCCAGGCTCCCCCGGGGAGTCAGGCCTCGTCTCGAGGGGAAGCCATGGACTCCGCTCTCCTCTCGAGTCGCGACGCGGGTCTCTTGGAGCCCCCTGAGCGGCCTCAAGGGAGTCCAGCCTCCTCTTCCGTTTGGAGAGAGGACCCGGGATTGCTCTCCAGGCCATGCAGGTAAAGAAGGCCCTCAGCTCGCGAGGACGGGGGCGTCTCAGGGGTTTCCTCGAGCTGCGGCGCCCGTGGGGGTTTTCTCCCGAGGCACGACGAGGATCTCAGGGAGCCTCTCGTGCGGCGCCAGGGGAGTCAGGTCTCCATGCGCGTGGCGAGGGGGAGCGCGTCCTGGCTCTCGAGTCACGGGAGGGGACTAGGGCCTCGAGACGCGTTGAAGAAGGACTCTCGAGGTCTTTGTCGGGGGGCGGCGGGAAACCCTCGTTTCCCTCGCCTTCTGCCGGGGACCTTAGGGAACTTCCCGGGGTGCCTCTGAGAGGCGAGGGATCCTGTGGAGGTGGCGGGGCCCCTCGGGACTCCGCTGGGTCTGGCGCAACGGAAGAGGGCCTCACCTCGAGGGGAGGCAGGAACCTCAGGCTTCCTCTGCGTTTCGGACTCCGACCGCAGGGTCCCTGCAGAGTTGGGACAGGAGAGTCAGGCCTCGTCTTGTCTGAGGAAGGGAACCCCGCTGGCCTCTCGAGTTGCTCAGGGGGTCTCAGGCCCCTCGTCGAGCTGTGTGTGGAACCCGCGGGTCTTTGCGGACGATGCACGGGGGTGGCAGTGCCCCTTCGTGTTGTGCCTTCACCCACAGGGTTGCCTTCGAAGAGGGGTCCGGGCCTCGCGTCCTTCTCAAGAGCGCACCGGGGAATCGGGGGCGTTCGGCCTGTGGCCCCACCCACGTGGCTCGTCTCGAATTTCCTCGTGAGACCGGCCTCATCCTGAGGTGCGCCGGGAAGGCCGGGAACCCCTTCCAGACCACGCAGGGGAATCGCCTCTCCTGTCGCGATCAGGAGGGGAGAAGGGGCTCAGAGGAAGCGGTGCCGGGACCCTCGGTGTTCCCCTCGGGGGAACCCGGCGTGTCGGGGGACTTTTGGGGGTCGCAGGAAGGCTGTCAGGGACCGTCTCGCCCTTCACGGCGGAACAGGGGACTTCCCTTGAGACGCCGTCGCGGGCAAGGGCCTCATCTTGCCAAGCGGTGGGAACCACGTGGTTTTTCTCGAGTTGCGGCGGCATTCTCGAGTTACGACGGGGATCTCAGCCTTCCCCTTGGGTTGGCCCTGGGAAGCCCAATCTTCCCCTCGGGTTGCGAGGGAAAGCTGGGGGTGGCGCTCGAGTCACTGCAGGGCCTAAGAGACCTCACCTAAGCGTGTGTCCGGGACCTAATTTTCCTCTCCAGGGAAGGCAGGGATCTCGGGGTTGCATTCCAGGCTCCCCCGGGGAGTCAGGCCTCGTCTCGAGGGGAAGCCAAGGACTCCGCTCTCCTCTCGAGTCGCGACGCGGGTCTCTTGGAGCCCCCTGAGCGGCCTCAAGGGAGTCCAGCCTCCTCTTCCGTTTGGAGAGAGGACCCGGGATTGCTCTCCAGGCCATGCAGGTAAAGAAGGCCCTCAGCTCGCGAGGACGGGGGCGTCTCAGGGGTTTCCTCGAGCTGCGGCGCCCGTGGGGGTTTTCTCCCGAGGCACGACGAGGATCTCAGGGAGCCTCTCGTGTGGCGCCAGGGGAGTCAGGTCTCCATGCGCGTGGCGAGGGGGAGCGCGTCCTGGCTCTCGAGTCACGGGAGGGGACTAGGGCCTCGAGACGCGTTGAAGAAGGACTCTCGAGGTCTTTGTCGGGGGGCGGCGGGAAACCCTCGTTTCCCTCGCCTTCTGCCGGGGACCTTAGGGAACTTCCCGGGGTGCCTATGAGAGGCGAGGGATCCTGTGGAGGTGGCGGGGCCCCTCGGGACTCCGCTGGGTCTGGCGCAACGGAAGAGGGCCTCACCTCGAGGGGAGGCAGGAACCTCAGGCTTCCTCTGCGTTTCGGACTCCGACCGCAGGGTCCCTGCAGAGTTGGGACAGGAGAGTCAGGCCTCGTCTTGTCTGAGGAAGGGAACCCCGCTGGCCTCTCGAGTTGCTCAGGGGGTCTCAGGCCCCTCGTCGAGCTGTGTGTGGAACCCGCGGGTCTTTGCGGACGATGCACGGGGGTGGCAGTGCCCCTTCGTGTTGTGCCTTCACCCACAGGGTTGCCTTCGAAGAGGGGTCCGGGCCTCGGGTCCTTCTCAAGAGCGCACCAGGGAATCGGGGGCGTTCGGCCTGTGGCCCCACCCACGTGGCTCGTCTCGAATTTCCTCGTGAGACCGGCCTCATCCTGAGGTGCGCCGGGAAGGCCGGGAACCCCTTCCAGACCACGCAGGGGAATCGCCTCTCCTGTCGCGATCAGGAGGGGAGAAGGGGCTCAGAGGAAGCGGTGCCGGGACCCTCGGTGTTCCCCTCGGGGGAACCCGGCGTGTCGGGGGACTTTTGGGGGTCGCAGGAAGGCTGTCAGGGACCGTCTCGCCCTTCAGGGCGGAACAGGGGACTTCCCTTGAGACGCCGTCGCGGGCAAGGGCCTCATCTTGCCAAGCGGTGGGAACCACGTGGTTTTTCTCGAGTTGCGGCGGCATTCTCGAGTTACGACGGGGATCTCAGCCTTCCCCTTGGGTTGGCCCTGGGAAGCCCAATCTTCCCCTCGGGTTGCGAGGGAAAGCTGGGGGTGGCGCTCGAGTCACTGCAGGGCCTAAGAGACCTCACCTAAGCGTGTGTCCGGGACCTAATTTTCCTCTCCAGGGAACGCAGGGATCTCGGGGTTGCATTCCAGGCTCCCCCGGGGAGTCAGGCCTCGTCTCGAGGGGAAGCCAAGGACTCCGCTCTCCTCTCGAGTCGCGACGCGGGTCTCTTGGAGCCCCCTGAGCGGCCTCAAGGGAGTCCAGCCTCCTCTTCCGTTTGGAGAGAGGACCCGGGATTGCTCTCCAGGCCATGCAGGAAAAGAAGGCCCTCAGCTCGCGAGGACGGGGGCGTCTCAGGGGTTTCCTCGAGCTGCGGCGCCCGTGGGGGTTTTCTCCCGAGGCGCGACGAGGATCTCAGGGAGCCTCTCGTGCGGCGCCAGGGGAGTCAGGTCTCCATGCGCGTGGCGAGGGGGAGCGCGTCCTGGCTCTCGAGTCACGGGAGGGGACTAGGGCCTCGAGACGCGTTGAAGAAGGACTCTCGAGGTCTTTGTCGGGGGGCGGCGGGAAACCCTCGTTTCCCTCGCCTTCTGCCGGGGACCTTAGGGAACTTCCCGGGGTGCCTCTGAGAGGCGAGGGATCCTGTGGAGGTGGCGGGGCCCCTCGGGACTCCGCTGGGTCTGGCGCAACGGAAGAGGGCCTCACCTCGAGGGGAGGCAGGAACCTCAGGCTTCCTCTGCGTTTCGGACTCCGACCGCAGGGTCCCTGCAGAGTTGGGACAGGAGAGTCAGGCCTCGTCTTGTCTGAGGAAGGGAACCCCGCTGGCCTCTCGAGTTGCTCAGGGGGTCTCAGGCCCCTCGTCGAGCTGTGTGTGGAACCCGCGGGTCTTTGCGGACGATGCACGGGGGTGGCAGTGCCCCTTCGTGTTGTGCCTTCACCCACAGGGTTGCCTTCGAAGAGGGGTCCGGGCCTCGCGTCCTTCTCAAGAGCGCACCGGGGAATCGGGGGCGTTCGGCCTGTGGCCCCACCCACGTGGCTCGTCTCGAATTTCCTCGTGAGACCGGCCTCATCCTGAGGTGCGCCGGGAAGGCCGGGAACCCCTTCCAGACCACGCAGGGGAATCGCCTCTCCTGTCGCGATCAGGAGGGGAGAAGGGGCTCAGAGGAAGCGGTGCCGGGACCCTCGGTGTTCCCCTCGGGGGAACCCGGCGTGTCGGGGGACTTTTGGGGGTCGCAGGAAGGCTGTCAGGGACCGTCTCGCCCTTCAGGGCGGAACAGGGGACTTCCCTTGAGACGCCGTCGCGGGCAAGGGCCTCATCTTGCCAAGCGGTGGGAACCACGTGGTTTTTCTCGAGTTGCGGCGGCATTCTCGAGTTACGACGGGGATCTCAGCCTTCCCCTTGGGTTGGCCCTGGGAAGCCCAAACTTCCCCTCGGGTTGCGAGGGAAAGCTGGGGGTGGCGCTCGAGTCACTGCAGGGCCTAAGAGACCTCACCTAAGCGTGTGTCCGGGACCTAATTTTCCTCTCCAGGGAAGGCAGGGATCTCGGGGTTGCATTCCAGGCTCCCCCGGGGAGTCAGGCCTCGTCTCGAGGGGAAGCCAAGGACTCCGCTCTCCTCTCGAGTCGCGACGCGGGTCTCTTGGAGCCCCCTGAGCGGCCTCAAGGGAGTCCAGCCTCCTCTTCCGTTTGGAGAGAGGACCCGGGATTGCTCTCCAGGCCATGCAGGAAAAGAAGGCCCTCAGCTCGCGAGGACGGGGGCGTCTCAGGGGTTTCCTCGAGCTGCGGCGCCCGTGGGGGTTTTCTCCCGAGGCGCGACGAGGATCTCAGGGAGCCTCTCGTGCGGCGCCAGGGGAGTCAGGTCTCCATGCGCGTGGCGAGGGGGAGCGCGTCCTGGCTCTCGAGTCACGGGAGGGGACTAGGGCCTCGAGACGCGTTGAAGAAGGACTCTCGAGGTCTTTGTCGGGGGGCGGCGGGAAACCCTCGTTTCCCTCGCCTTCTGCCGGGGACCTTAGGGAACTTCCCGGGGTGCCTCTGAGAGGCGAGGGATCCTGTGGAGGTGGCGGGGCCCCTCGGGACTCCGCTGGGTCTGGCGCAACGGAAGAGGGCCTCACCTCGAGGGGAGGCAGGAACCTCAGGCTTCCTCTGCGTTTCGGACTCCGACCGCAGGGTCCCTGCAGAGTTGGGACAGGAGAGTCAGGCCTCGTCTTGTCTGAGGAAGGGAACCCCGCTGGCCTCTCGAGTTGCTCAGGGGGTCTCAGGCCCCTCGTCGAGCTGTGTGTGGAACCCGCGGGTCTTTGCGGACGATGCACGGGGGTGGCAGTGCCCCTTCGTGTTGTGCCTTCACCCACAGGGTTGCCTTCGAAGAGGGGTCCGGGCCTCGGGTCCTTCTCAAGAGCGGACCGGGGAATCGGGGGCGTTCGGCCTGTGGCCCCACCCACGTGGCTCGTCTCGAATTTCCTCGTGAGACCGGCCTCATCCTGAGGTGCGCCGGGAAGGCCGGGAACCCCTTCCAGACCACGCAGGGGAATCGCCTCTCCTGTCGCGATCAGGAGGGGAGAAGGGGCTCAGAGGAAGCGGTGCCGGGACCCTCGGTGTTCCCCTCGGGGGAACCCGGCGTGTCGGGGGACTTTTGGGGGTCGCAGGAAGGCTGTCAGGGACCGTCTCGCCCTTCAGGGCGGAACAGGGGACTTCCCTTGAGACGCCGTCGCGGGCAAGGGCCTCATCTTGCCAAGCGGTGGGAACCACGTGGTTTTTCTCGAGTTGCGGCGGCATTCTCGAGTTACGACGGGGATCTCAGCCTTCCCCTTGGGTTGGCCCTGGGAAGCCCAATCTTCCCCTCGGGTTGCGAGGGAAAGCTGGGGGTGGCGCTCGAGTCACTGCAGGGCCTAAGAGACCTCACCTAAGCGTGTGTCCGGGACCTAATTTTCCTCTCCAGGGAAGGCAGGGATCTCGGGGTTGCATTCCAGGCTCCCCCGGGGAGTCAGGCCTCGTCTCGAGGGGAAGCCAAGGACTCCGCTCTCCTCTCGAGACGCGACGCGGGTCTCTTGGAGCCCCCTGAGCGGCCTCAAGGGAGTCCAGCCTCCTCTTCCGTTTGGAGAGAGGACCCGGGATTGCTCTCCAGGCCATGCAGGAAAAGAAGGCCCTCAGCTCGCGAGGACGGGGGCGTCTCAGGGGTTTCCTCGAGCTGCGGCGCCCGTGGGGGTTTTCTCCCGAGGCGCGACGAGGATCTCAGGGAGCCTCTCGTGCGGCGCCAGGGGAGTCAGGTCTCCATGCGCGTGGCGAGGGGGAGCGCGTCCTGGCTCTCGAGTCACGGGAGGGGATTAGGGCCTCGAGACGCGTTGAAGAAGCACTCTCGAGGTCTTTGTCGGGGGGCGGCGGGAAACCCTCGTTTCCCTCGCCTTCTGCCGGGGACCTTAGGGAACTTCCCGGGGTGCCTCTGAGAGGCGAGGGATCCTGTGGAGGTGGCGGGGCCCCTCGGGACTCCGCTGGGTATGGCGCAACGGAAGAGGGCCTCACCTCGAGGGGAGGCAGGAACCTCAGGCTTCCTCTGCGTTTCGGACTCCGACCGCAGGGTCCCTGCAGAGTTGGGACAGGAGAGTCAGGCCTCGTCTTGTCTGAGGAAGGGAACCCCGCTGGCCTCTCGAGTTGCTCAGGGGGTCTCAGGCCCCTCGTCGAGCTGTGTGTGGAACCCGCGGGTCTTTGCGGACGATGCACGGGCGTGGCAGTGCCCCTTCGTGTTGTGCCTTCACCCACAGGGTTGCCTTCGAAGAGGGGTCCGGGCCTCGGGTCCTTCTCAAGAGCGCACCAGGGAATCGGGGGCGTTCGGCCTGTGGCCCCACCCACGTGGCTCGTCTCGAATTTCCTCGTGAGACCGGCCTCATCCTGAGGTGCGCCGGGAAGGCCGGGAACCCCTTCCAGACCACGCAGGGGAATCGCCTCTCCTGTCGCGATCAGGAGGGGAGAAGGGGCTCAGAGGAAGCGGTGCCGGGACCCTCGGTGTTCCCCTCGGGGGAACCCGGCGTGTCGGGGGACTTTTGGGGGTCGCAGGAAGGCTGTCAGGGACCGTCTCGCCCTTCAGGGCGGAACAGGGGACTTCCCTTGAGACGCCGTCGCGGGCAAGGGCCTCATCTTGCCAAGCGGTGGGAACCACGTGGTTTTTCTCGAGTTGCGGCGGCATTCTCGAGTTACGACGGGGATCTCAGCCTTCCCCTTGGGTTGGCCCTGGGAAGCCCAATCTTCCCCTCGGGTTGCGAGGGAAAGCTGGGGGTGGCGCTCGAGTCACTGCAGGGCCTAAGAGACCTCACCTAAGCGTGTGTCCGGGACCTAATTTTCCTCTCCAGGGAAGGCAGGGATCTCGGGGTTGCATTGCAGGCTCCCCCGGGGAGTCAGGCCTCGTCTCGAGGGGAAGCCAAGGACTCCGCTCTCCTCTCGAGTCGCGACGCGGGTCTCTTGGAGCCCCCTGAGCGGCCTCAAGGGAGTCCAGCCTCCTCTTCCGTTTGGAGAGAGGACCCGGGATTGCTCTCCAGGCCATGCAGGAAAAGAAGGCCCTCAGCTCGCGAGGACGGGGGCGTCTCAGGGGTTTCCTCGAGCTGCGGCGCCCGTGGGGGTTTTCTCCCGAGGCGCGACGAGGATCTCAGGGAGCCTCTCGTGCGGCGCCAGGGGAGTCAGGTCTCCATGCGCGTGGCGAGGGGGAGCGCGTCCTGGCTCTCGAGTCACGGGAGGGGATTAGGGCCTCGAGACGCGTTGAAGAAGGACTCTCGAGGTCTTTGTCGGGGGGCGGCGGGAAACCCTCGTTTCCCTCGCCTTCTGCCGGGGACCTTAGGGAACTTCCCGGGGTGCCTCTGAGAGGCGAGGGATCCTGTGGAGGTGGCGGGGCCCCTCGGGACTCCGCTGGGTCTGGCGCAACATAAGAGGGCCTCACCTCGAGGGGAGGCAGGAACCTCAGGCTTCCTCTGCGTTTCGGACTCCGACCGCAGGGTCCCTGCAGAGTTGGGACAGGAGAGTCAGGCCTCGTCTTGTCTGAGGAAGGGAACCCCGCTGGCCTCTCGAGTTGCTCAGGGGGTCTCAGGCCCCTCGTCGAGCTGTGTGTGGAACCCGCGGGTCTTTGCGGACGATGCACGGGGGTGGCAGTGCCCCTTCGTGTTGTGCCTTCAGCCACAGGGTTGCCTTCGAAGAGGGGTCCGGGCCTCGGGTCCTTCTCAAGAGCGCACCAGGGAATCGGGGGCGTTCGGCCTGTGGCCCCACCCACGTGGCTCGTCTCGAATTTCCTCGTGAGACCGGCCTCATCCTGAGGTGCGCCGGGAAGGCCGGGAACCCCTTCCAGACCACGCAGGGGAATCGCCTCTCCTGTCGCGATCAGGAGGGGAGAAGGGGCTCAGAGGAAGCGGTGCCGGGACCCTCGGTGTTCCCCTCGGGGGAACCCGGCGTGTCGGGGGACTTTTGGGGGTCGCAGGAAGGCTGTCAGGGACCGTCTCGCCCTTCAGGGCGGAACAGGGGACTTCCCTTGAGACGCCGTCGCGGGCAAGGGCCTCATCTTGCCAAGCGGTGGGAACCACGTGGTTTTTCTCGAGTTGCGGCGGCATTCTCGAGTTACGACGGGGATCTCAGCCTTCCCCTTGGGTTGGCCCTGGGAAGCCCAATCTTCCCCTCGGGTTGCGAGGGAAAGCTGGGGGTGGCGCTCGAGTCACTGCAGGGCCTAAGAGACCTCACCTAAGCGTGTGTCCGGGACCTAATTTTCCTCTCCAGGGAAGGCAGGGATCTCGGGGTTGCATTCCAGGCTCCCCCGGCGAGTCAGGCCTCGTCTCGAGGGTAAGCCAAGGACTCCGCTCTCCTCTCGAGTCGCGACGCGGGTCTCTTGGAGCCCCCTGAGCGGCCTCAAGGGAGTCCAGCCTCCTCTTCCGTTTGGAGAGAGGACCCGGGATTGCTCTCCAGGCCATGCAGGTAAAGAAGGCCCTCAGCTCGCGAGGACGGGGGCGTCTCAGGGGTTTCCTCGAGCTGCGGCGCCCGTGGGGGTTTTCTCCCGAGGCACGACGAGGATCTCAGGGAGCCTCTCGTGCGGCGCCAGGGAAGTCAGGTCTCCATGCGCGTGGCGAGGGGGAGCGCGTCCTGGCTCTCGAGTCACGGGAGGGGACTAGGGCCTCGAGACGCGTTGAAGAAGGACTCTCGAGGTCTTTGTCGGGGGGCGGCGGGAAACCCTCGTTTCCCTCGCCTTCTGCCGGGGACCTTAGGGAACTTCCCGGGGTGCCTCTGAGAGGCGAGGGATCCTGTGGAGGTGGCGGGGCCCCTCGGGACTCCGCTGGGTCTGGCGCAACGGAAGAGGGCCTCACCTCGAGGGGAGGCAGGAACCTCAGGCTTCCTCTGCGTTTCGGACTCCGACCGCAGGGTCCCTGCAGAGTTGGGACAGGAGAGTCAGGCCTCGTCTTGTCTGAGGAAGGGAACCCCGCTGGCCTCTCGAGTTGCTCAGGGGGTCTCAGGCCCCTCGTCGAGCTGTGTGTGGAACCCGCGGGTCTTTGCGGACGATGCACGGGGGTGGCAGTGCCCCTTCGTGTTGTGCCTTCACCCACAGGGTTGCCTTCGAAGAGGGGTCCGGGCCTCGGGTCCTTCTCAAGAGCGGACCGGGGAATCGGGGGCGTTCGGCCTGTGGCCCCACCCACGTGGCTCGGCTCGAATTTCCTCGTGAGACCGGCCTCATCCTGAGGTGCGCCGGGAAGGCCGGGAACCCCTTCCAGACCACGCAGGGGAATCGCCTCTCCTGTCGCGATCAGGAGGGGAGAAGGGGCTCAGAGGAAGCGGTGCCGGGACCCTCGGTGTTCCCCTCGGGGGAACCCGGCGTGTCGGGGGACTTTTGGGGGTCGCAGGAAGGCTGTCAGGGACCGTCTCGCCCTTCAGGGCGGAACAGGGGACTTCCCTTGAGACGCCGTCGCGGGCAAGGGCCTCATCTTGCCAAGCGGTGGGAACCACGTGGTTTTTCTCGAGTTGCGGCGGCATTCTCGAGTTACGACGGGGATCTCAGCCTTCCCCTTGGGTTGGCCCTGGGAAGCCCAATCTTCCCCTCGGGTTGCGAGGGAAAGCTGGGGGTGGCGCTCGAGTCACTGCAGGGCCTAAGAGACCTCACCTAAGCGTGTGTCCGGGACCTAATTTTCCTCTCCAGGGAAGGCAGGGATCTCGGGGTTGCATTCCAGGCTCCCCCGGGGAGTCAGGCCTCGTCTCGAGGGGAAGCCAAGGACTCCGCTCTCCTCTCGAGTCGCGACGCGGGTCTCTTGGAGCCCCCTGAGCGGCCTCAAGGGAGTCCAGCCTCCTCTTCCGTTTGGAGAGAGGACCCGGGATTGCTCTCCAGGCCATGCAGGAAAAGAAGGCCCACAGCTCGCGAGAACGGGGGCGTCTCAGGGGTTTCCTCGAGCTGCGGCGCCCGTGGGGGTTTTCTCCCGAGGCGCGACGAGGATCTCAGGGAGCCTCTCGTGCGGCGCCAGGGGAGTCAGGTCTCCATGCGCGTGGCGAGGGGGAGCGCGTCCTGGCTCTCGAGTCACGGGAGGGGATTAGGGCCTCGAGACGCGTTGAAGAAGCACTCTCGAGGTCTTTGTCGGGGGGCGGCGGGAAAACCTCGTTTCCCTCGCCTTCTGCCGGGGACCTTAGGGAACTTCCCGGGGTGCCTCTGAGAGGCGAGGGATCCTGTGGAGGTGGCGGGGCCCCTCGGGACTCCGCTGGGTCTGGCGCAACGGAAGAGGGCCTCACCTCGAGGGGAGGCAGGAACCTCAGGCTTCCTCTGCGTTTCGGACTCCGACCGCAGGGTCCCTGCAGAGTTGGGACAGGAGAGTCAGGCCTCGTCTTGTCTGAGGAAGGGAACCCCGCTGGCCTCTCGAGTTGCTCAGGGGGTCTCAGGCCCCTCGTCGAGCTGTGTGTGGAACCCGCGGGTCTTTGCGGACGATGCACGGGGGTGGCAGTGCCCCTTCGTGTTGTGCCTTCACCCACAGGGTTGCCTTCGAAGAGGGGTCCGGGCCTCGCGTCCTTCTCAAGAGCGCACCGGGGAATCGGGGGCGTTCGGCCTGTGGCCCCACCCACGTGGCTCGTCTCGAATTTCCTCGTGAGACCGGCCTCATCCTGAGGTGCGCCGGGAAGGCCGGGAACCCCTTCCAGACCACGCAGGGGAATCGCCTCTCCTGTCGCGATCAGGAGGGGAGAAGGGGCTCAGAGGAAGCGGTGCCGGGACCCTCGGTGTTCCCCTCGGGGGAACCCGGCGTGTCGGGGGACTTTTGGGGGTCGCAGGAAGGCTCTCAGGGACCGTCTCGCCCTTCAGGGCGGAACAGGGGACTTCCCTTGAGACGCCGTCGCGGGCAAGGGCCTCATCTTGCCAAGCGGTGGGAACCACGTGGTTTTTCTCGAGTTGCGGCGGCATTCTCGAGTTACGACGGGGATCTCAGCCTTCCCCTTGGGTTGGCCCTGGGAAGCCCAATCTTCCCCTCGGGTTGCGAGGGAAAGCTGGGGGTGGCGCTCGAGTCACTGCAGGGCCTAAGAGACCTCACCTAAGCGTGTGTCCGGGACCTAATTTTCCTCTCCAGGGAAGGCAGGGATCTCGGGGTTGCATTCCAGGCTCCCCCGGGGAGTCAGGCCTCGTCTCGAGGGGAAGCCAAGGACTCCGCTCTCCTCTCGAGTCGCGACGCGGGTCTCTTGGAGCCCCCTGAGCGGCCTCAAGGGAGTCCAGCCTCCTCTTCCGTTTGGAGAGAGGACCCGGGATTGCTCTCCAGGCCATGCAGGAAAAGAAGGCCCTCAGCTCGCGAGGACGGGGGCGTCTCAGGGGTTTCCTCGAGCTGCGGCGCCCGTGGGGGTTTTCTCCCGAGGCGCGACGAGGATCTCAGGGAGCCTCTCGTGCGGCGCCAGGGGAGTCAGGTCTCCATGCGCGTGGCGAGGGGGAGCGCGTCCTGGCTCTCGAGTCACGGGAGGGGATTAGGGCCTCGAGACGCGTTGAAGAAGGACTCTCGAGGTCTTTGTCGGGGGGCGGCGGGAAACCCTCGTTTCCCTCGCCTTCTGCCGGGGACCTTAGGGAACTTCCCGGGGTGCCTCTGAGAGGCGAGGGATCCTGTGGAGGTGGCGGGGCCCCTCGGGACTCCGCTGGGTCTGGCGCAACGGAAGAGGGCCTCACCTCGAGGGGAGGCAGGAACCTCAGGCTTCCTCTGCGTTTCGGACTCCGACCGCAGGGTCCCTGCAGAGTTGGGACAGGAGAGTCAGGCCTCGTCTTGTCTGAGGAAGGGAACCCCGCTGGCCTCTCGAGTTGCTCAGGGGGTCTCAGGCCCCTCGTCGAGCTGTGTGTGGAACCCGCGGGTCTTTGTGGACGATGCACGGGGGTGGCAGTGCCCCTTCGTGTTGTGCCTTCAGCCACAGGGTTGCCTTCGAAGAGGGGTCCGGGCCTCGGGTCCTTCTCAAGAGCGCACCGGGGAATCGGGGGCGTTCGGCCTGTGGCCCCACCCACGTGGCTCGTCTCGAATTTCCTCGTGAGACCGGCCTCATCCTGAGGTGCGCCGGGAAGGCCGGGAACCCCTTCCAGACCACGCAGGGGAATCGCCTCTCCTGTCGCGATCAGGAGGGGAGAAGGGGCTCAGAGGAAGCGGTGCCGGGACCCTCGGTGTTCCCCTCGGGGGAACCCGGCGTGTCGGGGGACTTTTGGGGGTCGCAGGAAGGCTGTCAGGGACCGTCTCGCCCTTCAGGGCGGAACAGGGGACTTCCCTTGAGACGCCGTCGCGGGCAAGGGCCTCATCTTGCCAAGCGGTGGGAACCACGTGGTTTTTCTCGAGTTGCGGCGGCATTCTCGAGTTACGACGGGGATCTCAGCCTTCCCCTTGGGTTGGCCCTGGGAAGCCCAATCTTCCCCTCGGGTTGCGAGGGAAAGCTGGGGGTGGCGCTCGAGTCACTGCAGGGCCTAAGAGACCTCACCTAAGCGTGTGTCCGGGACCTAATTTTCCTCTCCAGGGAAGGCAGGGATCTCGGGGTTGCATTCCAGGCTCCCCCGGGGAGTCAGGCCTCGTCTCGAGGGGAAGCCAAGGACTCCGCTCTCCTCTCGAGTCGCGACGCGGGTCTCTTGGAGCCCCCTGAGCGGCCTCAAGGGAGTCCAGCCTCCTCTTCCGTTTGGAGAGAGGACCCGGGATTGCTCTCGAGGCCATGCAGGAAAAGAAGGCCCTCAGCTCGCGAGGACGGGGGCGTCTCAGGGGTTTCCTCGAGCTGCGGCGCCCGTGGGGGTTTTCTCCCGAGGCGCGACGAGGATCTCAGGGAGCCTCTCGTGCGGCGCCAGGGGAGTCAGGTCTCCATGCGCGTGGCGAGGGGGAGCGCGTCCTGGCTCTCGAGTCACGGGAGGGGACTAGGGCCTCGAGACGCGTTGAAGAAGGACTCTCGAGGTCTGTGTCGGGGGGCGGCGGGAAACCCTCGTTTCCCTCGCCTTCTGCCGGGGACCTTAGGGAACTTCCCGGGGTGCCTCTGAGAGGCGAGGGATCCTGTGGAGGTGGCGGGGCCCCTCGGGACTCCGCTGGGTCTGGCGCAACGGAAGAGGGCCTCACCTCGAGGGGAGGCAGGAACCTCAGGCTTCCTCTGCGTTTCGGACTCCGACCGCAGGGTCCCTGCAGAGTTGGGACAGGAGAGTCAGGCCTCGTCTTGTCTGAGGAAGGGAACCCCGCTGGCCTCTCGAGTTGCTCAGGGGGTCTCAGGCCCCTCGTCGAGCTGTGTGTGGAACCCGCGGGTCTTTGCGGACGATGCACGGGGGTGGCAGTGCCCCTTCGTGTTGTGCCTTCACCCACAGGGTTGCCTTCGAAGAGGGGTCCGGGCCTCGGGTCCTTCTCAAGAGCGGACCGGGGAATCGGGGGCGTTCGGCATGTGGCCCCACCCACGTGGCTCGTCTCGAATTTCCTCGTGAGACCGGCCTCATCCTGAGGTGCGCCGGGAAGGCCGGGAACCCCTTCCAGACCACGCAGGGGAATCGCCTCTCCTGTCGCGATCAGGAGGGGAGAAGGGGCTCAGAGGAAGCGGTGCCGGGACCCTCGGTGTTCCCCTCGGGGGAACCCGGCGTGTCGGGGGACTTTTGGGGGTCGCAGGAAGGCTGTCAGGGACCGTCTCGCCCTTCAGGGCGGAACAGGGGACTTCACTTGAGACGCCGTCGCGGGCAAGGGCCTCATCTTGCCAAGCGGTGGGAACCACGTGGTTTTTCTCGAGTTGCGGCGGCATTCTCGAGTTACGACGGGGATCTCAGCCTTCCCCTTGGGTTGGCCCTGGGAAGCCCAATCTTCCCCTCGGGTTGCGAGGGAAAGCTGGGGGTGGCGCTCGAGTCACTGCAGGGCCTAAGAGACCACACCTAAGCGTGTGTCCGGGACCTAATTTTCCTCTCCAGGGAAGGCAGGGATCTCGGGGTTGCATTCCAGGCTCCCCTGGGGAGTCAGGCCTCGTCTCGAGGGGAAGCCAAGGACTCCGCTCTCCTCTCGAGTCGCGACGCGGGTTTCTTGGAGCCCCCTGAGCGGCCTCAAGGGAGTCCAGCCTCCTCTTCCGTTTGGAGAGAGGACCCGGGATTGCTCTCCAGGCCATGCAGGAAAAGAAGGCCCTCAGCTCGCGAGGACGGGGGCATCTCAGGGGTTTCCTCGAGCTGCGGCGCCCGTGGGGGTTTTCTCCCGAGGCGCGACGAGGATCTCAGGGAGCCTCTCGTGCGGCGCCAGGGGAGTCAGGTCTCCATGCGCGTGGCGAGGGGGAGCGCGTCCTGGCTCTCGAGTCACGGGAGGGGACTAGGGCCTCGAGACGCGTTGAAGAAGGACTCTCGAGGTCTTTGTCGGGGGGCGGCGGGAAACCCTCCTTTCCCTCGCCTTCTGCCGGGGACCTTAGGGAACTTCCCGGGGTGCCTCTGAGAGGCGAGGGATCCTGTGGAGGTGGCGGGGCCCCTCGGGACTCCGCTGGGTCTGGCGCAACGGAAGAGGGCCTCACCTCGAGGGGAGGCAGGAACCTCAGGCTTCCTCTGCGTTTCGGACTCCGACCGCAGGGTCCCTGCAGAGTTGGGACAGGAGAGTCAGGCCTCGTCTTGTCTGAGGAAGGGAACCCCGCTGGCCTCTCGAGTTGCTCAGGGGGTCTCAGGCCCCTCGTCGAGCTGTGTGTGGAACCCGCGGGTCTTTGCGGACGATGCACGGGGGTGGCAGTGCCCCTTCGTGTTGTGCCTTCACCCACAGGGTTGCCTTCGAAGAGGGGTCCGGGCCTCGGGTCCTTCTCAAGAGCGGACCGGGGAATCGGGGGCGTTCGGCATGTGGCCCCACCCACGTGGCTCGTCTCGAATTTCCTCGTGAGACCGGCCTCATCCTGAGGTGCGCCGGGAAGGCCGGGAACCCCTTCCAGACCACGCAGGGGAATCGCCTCTCCTGTCGCGATCAGGAGGGGAGAAGGGGCTCAGAGGAAGCGGTGCCGGGACCCTCGGTGTTCCCCTCGGGGGAACCCGGCGTGTCGGGGGACTTTTGGGGGTCGCAGGAAGGCTGTCAGGGACCGTCTCGCCCTTCAGGGCGGAACAGGGGACTTCCCTTGAGACGCCGTCGCGGGCAAGGGCCTCATCTTGCCAAGCGGTGGGAACCACGTGGTTTTTCTCGAGTTGCGGCGGCATTCTCGAGTTACGACGGGGATCTCAGCCTTCCCCTTGGGTTTGCCCTGGGAAGCCCAATCTTCCCCTCGGGTTGCGAGGGAAAGCTGGGGGTGGCGCTCGAGTCACTGCAGGGCCTAAGAGACCACACCTAAGCGTGTGTCCGGGACCTAATTTTCCTCTCCAGGGAAGGCAGGGATCTCGGGGTTGCATTCCAGGCTCCCCCGGGGAGTCAGGCCTCGTCTCGAGGGGAAGCCAAGGACTCCGCTCTCCTCTCGAGTCGCGACGCGGGTTTCTTGGAGCCCCCTGAGCGGCCTCAAGGGAGTCCAGCCTCCTCTTCCGTTTGGAGAGAGGACCCGGGATTGCTCTCCAGGCCATGCAGGAAAAGAAGGCCCTCAGCTCGCGAGGACGGGGGCATCTCAGGGGTTTCCTCGAGCTGCGGCGCCCGTGGGGGTTTTCTCCCGAGGCGCGACGAGGATCTCAGGGAGCCTCTCGTGCGGCGCCAGGGGAGTCAGGTCTCCATGCGCGTGGCGAGGGGGAGCGCGTCCTGGCTCTCGAGTCACGGGAGGGGACTAGGGCCTCGAGACGCGTTGAAGAAGGACTCTCGAGGTCTTTGTCGGGGGGCGGCGGGAAACCCTCGTTTCCCTCGCCTTCTGCCGGGGACCTTAGGGAACTTCCCGGGGTGCCTCTGAGAGGCGAGGGATCCTGTGGAGGTGGCGGGGCCCCTCGGGACTCCGCTGGGTCTGGCGCAACGGAAGAGGGCCTCACCTCGAGGGGAGGCAGGAACCTCAGGCTTCCTCTGCGTTTCGGACTCCGACCGCAGGGTCCCTGCAGAGTTGGGACAGGAGAGTCAGGCCTCGTCTTGTCTGAGGAAGGGAACCCCGCTGGCCTCTCGAGTTGCTCAGGGGGTCTCAGGCCCCTCGTCGAGCTGTGTGTGGAACCCGCGGGTCTTTGCGGACGATGCACGGGGGTGGCAGTGCCCCTTCGTGTTGTGCCTTCACCCACAGGGTTGCCTTCGAAGAGGGGTCCGGGCCTCGGGTCCTTCTCAAGAGCGGACCGGGGAATCGGGGGCGTTCGGCCTGTGGCCCCACCCACGTGGCTCGTCTCGAATTTCCTCGTGAGACCGGCCTCATCCTGAGGTGCGCCGGGAAGGCCGGGAACCCCTTCCAGACCACGCAGGGGAATCGCCTCTCCTGTCGCGATCAGGAGGGGAGAAGGGGCTCAGAGGAAGCGGTGCCGGGACCCTCGGTGTTCCCCTCGGGGGAACCCGGCGTGTCGGGGGACTTTTGGGGGTCGCAGGAAGGCTGTCAGGGACCGTCTCGCCCTTCAGGGCGAAACAGGGGACTTCCCTTGAGACGCCGTCGCGGGCAAGGACCTCATCTTGCCAAGCGGTGGGAACCACGTGGTTTTTCTCGAGTTGCGGCGGCATTCTCGAGTTACGACGGGGATCTCAGCCTTCCCCTTGGGTTGGCCCTGGGAAGCCCAATCTTCCCCTCGGGTTGCGAGGGAAAGCTGGGGGTGGCGCTCGAGTCACTGCAGGGCCTAGGAGACCTCACCTAAGCGTGTGTCCGGGACCTAATTTTCCTCTCCAGGGAAGGCAGGGATCTCGGGGTTGCATTCCAGGCTCCCCCGGGGAGTCAGGCCTCGTCTCGAGGGGAAGCCAAGGACTCCGCTCTCCTCTCGAGTCGCGACGCGGGTCTCTTGGAGCCCCCTGAGCGGCCTCAAGGGAGTCCAGCCTCCTCTTCCGTTTGGAGAGAGGACCCGGGATTGCTCTCCAGGCCATGCAGGTAAAGAAGGCCCTCAGCTCGCGAGGACGGGGTCGTCTCAGGGGTTTCCTCGAGCTGCGGCGCCCGTGGGGGTTTTCTCCCGAGGCACGACGAGGATCTCAGGGAGCCTCTCGTGCGGCGCCAGGGGAGTCAGGTCTCCATGCGCGTGGCGAGGGGGAGCGCGTCCTGGCTCTCGAGTCACGGGAGGGGACTAGGGCCTCGAGACGCGTTGAAGAAGGACTCTCGAGGTCTTTGTCGGGGGGCGGCGGGAAACCCTCGTTTCCCTCGCCTTCTGCCGGGTTCCTTAGGGAACTTCCCAGGGTGCCTCTGAGAGGCGAGGGATCCTGTGGAGGTGGCGGGGCCCCTCGGGACTCCGCTGGGTCTGGCGCAACGGAAGAGGGCCTCACCTCGAGGGGAGGCAGGAACCTCAGGCTTCCTCTCCGTTTCGGACTCCGACCGCAGGGTCCCTGCAGAGTTGGGACAGGAGAGTCAGGCCTCGTCTTGTCTGAGGAAGGGAACCCCGCTGGCCTCTCGAGTTGCTCAGGGGGTCTCAGGCCCCTCGTCGAGCTGTGTGTGGAACCCGCGGGTCTTTGCGGACGATGCACGGGGGTGGCAGTGCCCCTTCGTGTTGTGCCTTCACCCACAGGGTTGCCTTCGAAGAGGGGTCCGGGCCTCGGGTCCTTCTCAAGAGCGCACCGGGGAATCGGGGGCGTTCGGCCTGTGGCCCCACCCACGTGGCTCGTCTCGAATTTCCTCGTGAGACCGGCCTCATCCTGAGGTGCGCCGGGAAGGCCGGGAACCCCTTCCAGACCACGCAGGGGAATCGCCTCTCCTGTCGCGATCAGGAGGGGAGAAGGGGCTCAGAGGAAGCGGTGCCGGGACCCTCGGTGTTCCCCTCGGGGGAACCCGGCGTGTCGGGGGACTTTTGGGGGTCGCAGGAAGGCTGTCAGGGACCGTCTCGCCCTTCAGGGCGGAACAGGGGACTTCCCTTGAGACGCCGTCGCGGGCAAGGGCCTCATCTTGCCAAGCGGTGGGAACCACGTGGTTTTTCTCGAGTTGCGGCGGCATTCTCGAGTTACGACGGGGATCTCAGCCTTCCCCTTGGGTTGGCCCTGGGAAGCCCAATCTTCCCCTCGGGTTGCGAGGGAAAGCTGGGGGTGGCGCTCGAGTCACTGCAGGGCCTAAGAGACCTCACCTAAGCGTGTGTCCGGGACCTAATTTTCCTCTCCAGGGAAGGCAGGGATCTCGGGGTTGCATTCCAGGCTCCCCCGGGGAGTCAGGCCTCGTCTCGAGGGGAAGCCAAGGACTCCGCTCTCCTCTCGAGTCGCGACGCGGGTTTCTTGGAGCCCCCTGAGCGGCCTCAAGGGAGTCCAGCCTCCTCTTCCGTTTGGAGAGAGGACCCGGGATTGCTCTCCAGGCCATGCAGGAAAAGAAGGCCCTCAGCTCGCGAGGACGGGGGCATCTCAGGGGTTTCCTCGAGCTGCGGCGCCCGTGGGGGTTTTCTCCCGAGGCGCGACGAGGATCTCAGGGAGCCTCTCGTGCGGCGCCAGGGGAGTCAGGTCTCCATGCGCGTGGCGAGGGGGAGCGCGTCCTGGCTCTCGAGTCACGGGAGGGGACTAGGGCCTCGAGACGCGTTGAAGAAGGACTCTCGAGGTCTTTGTCGGGGGGCGGCGGGAAACCCTCGTTTCCCTCGCCTTCTGCCGGGGACCTTAGGGAACTTCCCGGGGTGCCTCTGAGAGGCGAGGGATCCTGTGGAGGTGGCGGGGCCCCTCGGGACTCCGCTGGGTCTGGCGCAACGGAAGAGGGCCTCACCTCGAGGGGAGGCAGGAACCTCAGGCTTCCTCTGCGTTTCGGACTCCGACCGCAGGGTCCCTGCAGAGTTGGGACAGGAGAGTCAGGCCTCGTCTTGTCTGAGGAAGGGAACCCCGCTGGCCTCTCGAGTTGCTCAGGGGGTCTCAGGCCCCTCGTCGAGCTGTGTGTGGAACCCGCGGGTCTTTGCGGACGATGCACGGGGGTGGCAGTGCCCCTTCGTGTTGTGCCTTCACCCACAGGGTTGCCTTCGAAGAGGGGTCCGGGCCTCGGGTCCTTCTCAAGAGCGGACCGGGGAATCGGGGGCGTTCGGCCTGTGGCCCCACCCACGTGGCTCGTCTCGAATTTCCTCGTGAGACCGGCCTCATCCTGAGGTGCGCCGGGAAGGCCGGGAACCCCTTCCAGACCACGCAGGGGAATCGCCTCTCCTGTCGCGATCAGGAGGGGAGAAGGGGCTCAGAGGAAGCGGTGCCGGGACCCTCGGTGTTCCCCTCGGGGGAACCCGGCGTGTCGGGGGACTTTTGGGGGTCGCAGGAAGGCTGTCAGGGACCGTCTCGCCCTTCAGGGCGAAACAGGGGACTTCCCTTGAGACGCCGTCGCGGGCAAGGACCTCATCTTGCCAAGCGGTGGGAACCACGTGGTTTTTCTCGAGTTGCGGCGGCATTCTCGAGTTACGACGGGGATCTCAGCCTTCCCCTTGGGTTGGCCCTGGGAAGCCCAATCTTCCCCTCGGGTTGCGAGGGAAAACTGGGGGTGGCGCTCGAGTCACTGCAGGGCCTAGGAGACCTCACCTAAGCGTGTGTCCGGGACCTAATTTTCCTCTCCAGGGAAGGCAGGGATCTCGGGGTTGCATTCCAGGCTCCCCCGGGGAGTCAGGCCTCGTCTCGAGGGGAAGCCAAGGACTCCGCTCTCCTCTCGAGTCGCGACGCGGGTCTCTTGGAGCCCCCTGAGCGGCCTCAAGGGAGTCCAGCCTCCTCTTCCGTTTGGAGAGAGGACCCGGGATTGCTCTCCAGGCCATGCAGGTAAAGAAGGCCCTCAGCTCGCGAGGACGGGGGCGTCTCAGGGGTTTCCTCGAGCTGCGGCGCCCGTGGGGGTTTTCTCCCGAGGCACGACGAGGATCTCAGGGAGCCTCTCGTGCGGCGCCAGGGGAGTCAGGTCTCCATGCGCGTGGCGAGGGGGAGCGCGTCCTGGCTCTCGAGTCACGGGAGGGGACTAGGGCCTCGAGACGCGTTGAAGAAGGACTCTCGAGGTCTTTGTCGGGGGGCGGCGGGAAACCCTCGTTTCCCTCGCCTTCTGCCGGGTTCCTTAGGGAACTTCCCAGGGTGCCTCTGAGAGGCGAGGGATCCTGTGGAGGTGGCGGGGCCCCTCGGGACTCCGCTGGGTCTGGCGCAACGGAAGAGGGCCTCACCTCGAGGGGAGGCAGGAACCTCAGGCTTCCTCTCCGTTTCGGACTCCGACCGCAGGGTCCCTGCAGAGTTGGGACAGGAGAGTCAGGCCTCGTCTTGTCTGAGGAAGGGAACCCCGCTGGCCTCTCGAGTTGCTCAGGGGGTCTCAGGCCCCTCGTCGAGCTGTGTGTGGAACCCGCGGGTCTTTGCGGACGATGCACGGGGGTGGCAGTGCCCCTTCGTGTTGTGCCTTCACCCACAGGGTTGCCTTCGAAGAGGGGTCCGGGCCTCGGGTCCTTCTCAAGAGCGCACCGGGGAATCGGGGGCGTTCGGCCTGTGGCCCCACCCACGTGGCTCGTCTCGAATTTCCTCGTGAGACCGGCCTCATCCTGAGGTGCGCCGGGAAGGCCGGGAACCCCTTCCAGACCACGCAGGGGAATCGCCTCTCCTGTCGCGATCAGGAGGGGAGAAGGGGCTCAGAGGAAGCGGTGCCGGGACCCTCGGTGTTCCCCTCGGGGGAACCCGGCGTGTCGGGGGACTTTTGGGGGTCGCAGGAAGGCTGTCAGGGACCGTCTCGCCCTTCAGGGCGGAACAGGGGACTTCCCTTGAGACGCCGTCGCGGGCAAGGGCCTCATCTTGCCAAGCGGTGGGAACCACGTGGTTTTTCTCGAGTTGCGGCGGCATTCTCGAGTTACGACGGGGATCTCAGCCTTCCCCTTGGGTTGGCCCTGGGAAGCCCAATCTTCCCCTCGGGTTGCGAGGGAAAGCTGGGGGTGGCGCTCGAGTCACTGCAGGGCCTAAGAGACCTCACCTAAGCGTGTGTCCGGGACCTAATTTTCCTCTCCAGGGAAGGCAGGGATCTCGGGGTTGCATTCCAGGCTCCCCCGGGGAGTCAGGCCTCGTCTCGAGGGGAAGCCAAGGACTCCGCTCTCCTCTCGAGTCGCGACGCGGCTCTCTTGGAGCCCCCTGAGCGGCCTCAAGGGAGTCCAGCCTCCTCTTCCGTTTGGAGAGAGGACCCGGGATTGCTCTCCAGGCCATGCAGGAAAAGAAGGCCCTCAGCTCGCGAGGACGGGGGCGTCTCAGGGGTTTCCTCGAGCTGCGGCGCCCGTGGGGGTTTTCTCCCGAGGCACGACGAGGATCTCAGGGAGCCTCTCGTGCGGCGCCAGGGAAGTCAGGTCTCCATGCGCGTGGCGAGGGGGAGCGCGTCCTGGCTCTCGAGTCACGGGAGGGGACTAGGGCCTCGAGACGCGTTGAAGAAGGACTCTCGAGGTCTTTGTCGGGGGGCGGCGGGAAACCCTCGTTTCCCTCGCCTTCTGCCGGGGACCTTAGGGAACTTCCCAGGGTGCCTCTGAGAGGCGAGGGATCCTGTGGAGGTGGCGGGGCCCCTCGGGACTCCGCTGGGTCTGGCGCAACCGAAGAGGGCCTCACCTCGAGGGGAGGCAGGCACCTCAGGCTTCCTCTGCGTTTCGGACTCCGACCGCAGGGTCCCTGCAGAGTTGGGACAGGAGAGTCAGGCCTCGTCTTGTCTGAGGAAGGGAACCCCGCTGGCCTCTCGAGTTGCTCAGGGGGTCTCAGGCCCCTCGTCGAGCTGTGTGTGGAACCCGCGGGTCTTTGCGGACGATGCACGGGGGTGGCAGTGCCCCTTCGTGTTGTGCCTTCACCCACAGGGTTGCCTTCGAAGAGGGGTCCGGGCCTCGGGTCCTTCTCAAGAGCGGACCGGGGAATCGGGGGCGTTCGGCCTGTGGCCCCACCCACGTGGCTCGTCTCGAATTTCCTCGTGAGACCGGCCTCATCCTGAGGTGCGCCGGGAAGGCCGGGAACCCCTTCCAGACCACGCAGGGGAATCGCCTCTCCTGTCGCGATCAGGAGGGGAGAAGGGGCTCAGAGGAAGCGGTGCCGGGACCCTCGGTGTTCCCCCGGGGGAACCCGGCGTGTCGGGGGACTTTTGGGGGTCGCAGGAAGGCTGTCAGGGACCGTCTCGCCCTTCAGGGCGGAACAGGGGACTTCCCTTGAGACGCCGTCGCGGGCAAGGGCCTCATCTTGCCAAGCGGTGGGAACCACGTGGTTTTTCTCGAGTTGCGGCGGCATTCTCGAGTTACGACGGGGATCTCAGCCTTCCCCTTGGGTTGGCCCTGGGAAGCCCAATCTTCCCCTCGGGTTGCGAGGGAAAGCTGGGGGTGGCGCTCGAGTCACTGCAGGGGCTAAGAGACCTCACCTAAGCGTGTGTCCGGGACCTAATTTTCCTCTCCAGGGAAGGCAGGGATCTCGGGGTTGCATTCCAGGCTCCCCCGGGGAGTCAGGCCTCGTCTCGAGGGGAAGCCAAGGACTCCGCTCTCCTCTCGAGTCGCGACGCGGCTCTCTTGGAGCCCCCTGAGCGGCCTCAAGGGAGTCCAGCCTCCTCTTCCGTTTGGAGAGAGGACCCGGGATTGCTCTCCAGGCCATGCAGGAAAAGAAGGCCCTCAGCTCGCGAGGACGGGGGCGTCTCAGGGGTTTCCTCGAGCTGCGGCGCCCGTGGGGGTTTTCTCCCGAGGCACGACGAGGATCTCAGGGAGCCTCTCGTGCGGCGCCAGGGAAGTCAGGTCTCCATGCGCGTGGCGAGGGGGAGCGCGTCCTGGCTCTCGAGTCACGGGAGGGGACTAGGGCCTCGAGACGCCTTGAAGAAGGACTCTCGAGGTCTTTGTCGGGGGGCGGCGGGAAACCCTCGTTTCCCTCGCCTTCTGCCGGGGACCTTAGGGAACTTCCCAGGGTGCCTCTGAGAGGCGAGGGATCCTGTGGAGGTGGCGGGGCCCCTCGGGACTCCGCTGGGTCTGGCGCAACGGAAGAGGGCCTCACCTCGAGGGGAGGCAGGCACCTCAGGCTTCCTCTGCGTTTCGGACTCCGACCGCAGGGTCCCTGCAGAGTTGGGACAGGAGAGTCAGGCCTCGTCTTGTCTGAGGAAGGGAACCCCGCTGGCCTCTCGAGTTGCTCAGGGGGTCTCAGGCCCCTCGTCGAGCTGTGTGTGGAACCCGCGGGTCTTTGCGGACGATGCACGGGGGTGGCAGTGCCCCTTCGTGTTGTGCCTTCACCCACAGGGTTGCCTTCGAAGAGGGGTCCGGGCCTCGGGTCCTTCTCAAGAGCGGACCGGGGAATCGGGGGCGTTCGGCCTGTGGCCCCACCCACGTGGCTCGTCTCGAATTTCCTCGTGAGACCGGCCTCATCCTGAGGTGCGCCGGGAAGGCCGGGAACCCCTTCCAGACCACGCAGGGGAATCGCCTCTCCTGTCGCGATCAGGAGGGGAGAAGGGGCTCAGAGGAAGCGGTGCCGGGACCCTCGGTGTTCCCCTCGGGGGAACCCGGCGTGTCGGGGGACTTTTGGGGGTCGCAGGAAGGCTGTCAGGGACCGTCTCGCCCTTCAGGGCGGAACAGGGGACTTCCCTTGAGACGCCGTCGCGGGCAAGGGCCTCATCTTGCCAAGCGGTGGGAACCACGTGGTTTTTCTCGAGTTGCGGCGGCATTCTCGAGTTACGACGGGGATCTCAGCCTTCCCCTTGGGTTGGCCCTGGGAAGCCCAATCTTCCCCTCGGGTTGCGAGGGAAAGCTGGGGGTGGCGCTCGAGTCACTGCAGGGCCTAAGAGACCTCACCTAAGCGTGTGTCCGGGACCTAATTTTCCTCTCCAGGGAAGGCAGGGATCTCGGGGTTGCATTCCAGGCTCCCCCGGGGAGTCAGGCCTCGTCTCGAGGGGAAGCCAAGGACTCCGCTCTCCTCTCGAGTCGCGACGCGGGTCTCTTGGAGCCCCCTGAGCGGCTTCAAGGGAGTCCAGCCTCCTCTTCCGTTTGGAGAGAGGACCCGGGATTGCTCTCCAGGCCATGCAGGAAAAGAAGGCCCTCAGCTCGCGAGGACGGGGGCGTCTCAGGAGTTTCCTCGAGCTGCGGCGCCTGTGGGGGTTTTCTCCCGAGGCACGACGAGGATCTCAGGGAGCCTCTCGTGCGGCGCCAGGGGAGTCAGGTCTCCATGCGCGTGGCGAGGGGGAGCGCGTCCTGGCTCTCGAGTCACGGGAGGGGACTAGGGCCTCGAGACGCGTTGAAGAAGGACTCTCGAGGTCTTTGTCGGGGGGCGGCGGGAAACCCTCGTTTCCCTCGCCTTCTGCCGGGGACCTTAGGGAACTTCCCGGGGTGCCTCTGAGAGGCGAGGGATCCTGTGGAGGTGGCGGGGCCCCTCGGGACTCCGCTGGGTCTGGCGCAACGGAAGAGGGCCTCACCTCGAGGGGAGGCAGGAACCTCAGGCTTCCTCTGCGTTTCGGACTCCGACCGCAGGGTCCCTGCACAGTTGGGACAGGAGAGTCAGGCCTCGTCTTGTCTGAGGAAGGGAACCCCGCTGGCCTCTCGAGTTGCTCAGGGGGTCTCAGGCCCCTCGTCGAGCTGTGTGTGGAACCCGCGGGTCTTTGCGGACGATGCACGGGGGTGGCAGTGCCCCTTCGTGTTGTGCCTTCACCCACAGGGTTGCCTTCGAAGAGGGGTCCGGGCCTCGGGTCCTTCTCAAGAGCGGACCGGGGAATCGGGGGCGTTTGGCCTGTGGCCCCACCCACGTGGCTCGTCTCGAATTTCCTCGTGAGACCGGCCTCATCCTGAGGTGCGCCGGGAAGGCCGGGAACCCCTTCCAGACCACGCAGGGGAATCGCCTCTCCTGTCGCGATCAGGAGGGGAGAAGGGGCTCAGAGGAAGCGGTGCCGGGACCCTCGGTGTTCCCCTCGGGGGAACCCGGCGTGTCGGGGGACTTTTGGGGGTCGCAGGAAGGCTGTCAGGGACCGTCTCGCCCTTCAGGGCGGAACAGGGGACTTCCCTTGAGACGCCGTCGCGGGCAAGGGCCTCATCTTGCCAAGTGGTGGGAACCACGTGGTTTTTCTCGAGTTGCGGCGGCATTCTCGAGTTACGACGGGGATCTCAGCCTTCCCCTTGGGTTGGCCCTGGGAAGCCCAATCTTCCCCTCGGGTTGCGAGGGAAAGCTGGGGGTGGCGCTCGAGTCACTGCAGGGCCTAAGAGACCTCACCTAAGCGTGTGTCCGGGACCTAATTTTCCTCTCCAGGGAAGGCAGGGATCTCGGGGTTGCATTCCAGGCTCCCCCGGGGAGTCAGGCCTCGTCTCGAGGGGAAGCCAAGGACTCCGCTCTCCTCTCGAGTCGCGACGCGGGTCTCTTGGAGCCCCCTGAGCGGCCTCAAGGGAGTCCAGCCTCCTCTTCCGTTTGGAGAGAGGACCCGGGATTGCTCTCCAGGCCATGCAGGAAAAGAAGGCCCTCAGCTCGCGAGGACGGGGGCGTCTCAGGGGTTTCCTCGAGCTGCGGCGCCCGTGGGGGTTTTCTCCCGAGGCGCGACGAGGATCTCAGGGAGCCTCTCGTGCGGCGCCAGGGGAGTCAGGTCTCCATGCGCGTGGCGAGGGGGAGCGCGTCCTGGCTCTCGAGTCACGGGAGGGGACTAGGGCCTCGAGACGCGTTGAAGAAGGACTCTCGAGGTCTTTCTCGGGGGGCGGCGGGAAACCCTCGTTTCCCTCGCCTTCTGCCGGGGACCTTAGGGAACTTCCCGGGGTGACTCTGATAGGCGAGGGATCCTGTGGAGGCGGTGGGGCCCCTCGGGACTCCGCTGGGTCTGGCGCAACGGAAGAGGGCCTCACCTCGAGGGGAGGCAGGAACCTCAGGCTTCCTCTGCGTTTCGGACTCCGACCGCAGGGTCCCTGCAGAGTTGGGACAGGAGAGTCAGGCCTCGTCTTGTCTGAGGAAGGGAACCCCGCTGGCCTCTCGAGTTGCTCAGGGGGTCTCAGGCCCCTCGTCGAGCTGTGTGTGGAACCCGCGGGTCTTTGCGGACGATGCACGGGGGTGGCAGTGCCCCTTCGTGTTGTGCCTTCACCCACAGGGTTGCCTTCGAAGAGGGGTCCGGGCCTCGGGTCCTTCTCAAGAGCGGACCGGGGAATCGGGGGCGTTCGGCCTGTGGCCCCACCCACGTGGCTCGTCTCGAATTTCCTCGTGAGACCGGCCTCATCCTGAGGTGCGCCGGGAAGGCCGGGAACCCCTTCCAGACCACGCAGGGGAATCGCCTCTCCTGTCGCGATCAGGAGGGGAGAAGGGGCTCAGAGGAAGCGGTGCCGGGACCCTCGGTGTTCCCCTCGGGGGAACCCGGCGTGTCGGGGGACTTTTGGGGGTCGCAGGAAGGCTGTCAGGGACCGTCTCGCCCTTCAGGGCGGAACAGGGGACTTCCCTTGAGACGCCGTCGCGGGCAAGGGCCTCATCTTGCCAAGCGGTGGGAACCACGTGGTTTTTCTCGAGTTGCGGCGGCATTCTCGAGTTACGACGGGGATCTCAGCCTTCCCCTTGGGTTGGCCCTGGGAAGCCCAATCTTCCCCTCGGGTTGCGAGGGAAAGCTGGGGGTGGCGCTCGAGTCACTGCAGGGCCTAAGAGACCTCACCTAAGCGTGTGTCCGGGACCTAATTTTCCTCTCCAGGGAAGGCAGGGATCTCGGGGTTGCATTCCAGGCTCCCCCGGGGAGTCAGGCCTCGTCTCGAGGGGAAGCCAAGGACTCCGCTCTCCTCTCGAGTCGCGACGCGGGTCTCTTGGAGCCCCCTGAGCGGCCTCAAGGGAGTCCAGCCTCCTCTTCCGTTTGGAGAGAGGACCCGGGATTGCTCTCCAGGCCATGCAGGAAAAGAAGGCCCACAGCTCGCGAGAACGGGGGCGTCTCAGGGGTTTCCTCGAGCTGCGGCGCCCGTGGGGGTTTTCTCCCGAGGCGCGACGAGGATCTCAGGGAGCCTCTCGTGCGGCGCCAGGGGAGTCAGGTCTCCATGCGCGTGGCGAGGGGGAGCGCGTCCTGGCTCTCGAGTCACGGGAGGGGATTAGGGCCTCGAGACGCGTTGAAGAAGCACTCTCGAGGTCTTTGTCGGGGGGCGGCGGGAAACCCTCGTTTCCCTCGCCTTCTGCCGGGGACCTTAGGGAACTTCCCGGGGTGCCTCTGAGAGGCGAGGGATCCTGTGGAGGTGGCGGGGCCCCTCGGGACTCCGCTGGGTATGGCGCAACGGAAGAGGGCCTCACCTCGAGGGGAGGCAGGAACCTCAGGCTTCCTCTGCGTTTCGGACTCCGACCGCAGGGTCCCTGCAGAGTTGGGACAGGAGAGTCAGGCCTCGTCTTGTCTGAGGAAGGGAACCCCGCTGGCCTCTCGAGTTGCTCAGGGGGTCTCAGGCCCCTCGTCGAGCTGTGTGTGGAACCCGCGGGTCTTTGCGGACGATGCACGGGGGTGGCAGTGCCCCTTCGTGTTGTGCCTTCACCCACAGGGTTGCCTTCGAAGAGGGGTCCGGGCCTCGGGTCCTTCTCAAGAGCGCACCAGGGAATCGGGGGCGTTCGGCCTGTGGCCCCACCCACGTGGCTCGTCTCGAATTTCCTCGTGAGACCGGCCTCATCCTGAGGTGCGCCGGGAAGGCCGGGAACCCCTTCCAGACCACGCAGGGGAATCGCCTCTCCTGTCGCGATCAGGAGGGGAGAAGGGGCTCAGAGGAAGCGGTGCCGGGACCCTCGGTGTTCCCCTCGGGGGAACCCGGCGTGTCGGGGGACTTTTGGGGGTCGCAGGAAGGCTGTCAGGGACCGTCTCGCCCTTCAGGGCGGAACAGGGGACTTCCCTTGAGACGCCGTCGCGGGCAAGGGCCTCATCTTGCCAAGCGGTGGGAACCACGTGGTTTTTCTCGAGTTGCGGCGGCATTCTCGAGTTACGACGGGGATCTCAGCCTTCCCCTTGGGTTGGCCCTGGGAAGCCCAATCTTCCCCTCGGGTTGCGAGGGAAAGCTGGGGGTGGCGCTCGAGTCACTGCAGGGCCTAAGAGACCTCACCTAAGCGTGTGTCCGGGACCTAATTTTCCTCTCCAGGGAAGGCAGGGATCTCGGGGTTGCATTCCAGGCTCCCCCGGGGAGTCAGGCCTCGTCTCGAGGGGAAGCCAAGGACTCCGCTCTCCTCTCGAGTCGCGACGCGGGTCTCTTGGAGCCCCCTGAGCGGCCTCAAGGGAGTCCAGCCTCCTCTTCCGTTTGGAGAGAGGACCCGGGATTGCTCTCCAGGCCATGCAGGTAAAGAAGGCCCTCAGCTCGTGAGGACGGGGGCGTCTCAGGGGTTTCCTCGAGCTGCGGCGCCCGTGGGGGTTTTCTCCCGAGGCACGACGAGGATCTCAGGGAGCCTCTCGTGCGGCGCCAGGGGAGTCAGGTCTCCATGCGCGTGGCGAGGGGGAGCGCGTCCTGGCTCTCGAGTCACGGGAGGGGACTAGGGCCTCGAGACGCGTTGAAGAAGGACTCTCGAGGTCTTTGTCGGGGGGCGGCGGGAAAACCTCGTTTCCCTCGCCTTCTGCCGGGGACCTTAGGGAACTTCCCGGGGTGCCTCTGAGAGGCGAGGGATCCTGTGGAGGTGGCGGGGCCCCTCGGGACTCCGCTGGGTCTGGCGCAACGGAAGAGGGCCTCACCTCGAGGGGAGGCAGGAACCTCAGGCTTCCTCTGCGTTTCGGACTCCGACCGCAGGGTCCCTGCAGAGTTGGGACAGGAGAGTCAGGCCTCGTCTTGTCTGAGGAAGGGAACCCCGCTGGCCTCTCGAGTTGCTCAGGGGGTCTCAGGCCCCTCGTCGAGCTGTGTGTGGAACCCGCGGGTCTTTGCGGACGATGCACGGGGGTGGCAGTGCCCCTTCGTGTTGTGCCTTCAGCCACAGGGTTGCCTTCGAAGAGGGGTCCGGGCCTCGCGTCCTTCTCAAGAGCGCACCGGGGAATCGGGGGCGTTCGGCCTGTGGCCCCACCCACGTGGCTCGTCTCGAATTTCCTCGTGAGACCGGCCTCATCCTGAGGTGCGCCGGGAAGGCCGGGAACCCCTTCCAGACCACGCAGGGGAATCGCCTCTCCTGTCGCGATCAGGAGGGGAGAAGGGGCTCAGAGGAAGCGGTGCCGGGACCCTCGGTGTTCCCCTCGGGGGAACCCGGCGTGTCGGGGGACTTTTGGGGGTCGCAGGAAGGCTGTCAGGGACCGTCTCGCCCTTCAGGGCGGAACAGGGGACTTCCCTTGAGACGCCGTCGCGGGCAAGGGCCTCATCTTGCCAAGCGGTGGGAACCACGTGGTTTTTCTCGAGTTGCGGCGGCATTCTCGAGTTACGACGGGGATCTCAGCCTTCCCCTTGGGTTGGCCCTGGGAAGCCCAATCTTCCCCTCGGGTTGCGAGGGAAAGCTGGGGGTGGCGCTCGAGTCACTGCAGGGCCTAAGAGACCTCACCTAAGCGTGTGTCCGGGACCTAATTTTCCTCTCCAGGGAAGGCAGGGATCTCGGGGTTGCATTCCAGGCTCCCCCGGGGAGTCAGGCCTCGTCTCGAGGGGAAGCCAAGGACTCCGCTCTCCTCTCGAGTCGCGACGCGGGTCTCTTGGAGCCCCCTGAGCGGCCTCAAGGGAGTCCAGCCTCCTCTTCCGTTTGGAGAGAGGACCCGGGATTGCTCTCGAGGCCATGCAGGAAAAGAAGGCCCTCAGCTCGCGAGGACGGGGGCGTCTCAGGGGTTTCCTCGAGCTGCGGCGCCCGTGGGGGTTTTCTCCCGAGGCGCGACGAGGATCTCAGGGAGCCTCTCGTGCGGCGCCAGGGGAGTCAGGTCTCCATGCGCGTGGCGAGGGGGAGCGCGTCCTGGCTCTCGAGTCACGGGAGGGGACTAGGGCCTCGAGACGCGTTGAAGAAGGACTCTCGAGGTCTTTGTCGGGGGGCGGCGGGAAACCCTCCTTTCCCTCGCCTTCTGCCGGGGACCTTAGGGAACTTCCCGGGGTGCCTCTGAGAGGCGAGGGATCCTGTGGAGGTGGCGGGGCCCCTCGGGACTCCGCTGGGTCTGGCGCAACGGAAGAGGGCCTCACCTCGAGGGGAGGCAGGAACCTCAGGCTTCCTCTGCGTTTCGGACTCCGACCGCAGGGTCCCTGCAGAGTTGGGACAGGAGAGTCAGGCCTCGTCTTGTCTGAGGAAGGGAACCCCGCTGGCCTCTCGAGTTGCTCAGGGGGTCTCAGGCCCCTCGTCGAGCTGTGTGTGGAACCCGCGGGTCTTTGCGGACGATGCACGGGGGTGGCAGTGCCCCTTCGTGTTGTGCCTTCACCCACAGGGTTGCCTTCGAAGAGGGGTCCGGGCCTCGGGTCCTTCTCAAGAGCGGACCGGGGAATCGGGGGCGTTCGGCATGTGGCCCCACCCACGTGGCTCGTCTCGAATTTCCTCGTGAGACCGGCCTCATCCTGAGGTGCGCCGGGAAGGCCGGGAACCCCTTCCAGACCACGCAGGGGAATCGCCTCTCCTGTCGCGATCAGGAGGGGAGAAGGGGCTCAGAGGAAGCGGTGCCGGGACCCTCGGTGTTCCCCTCGGGGGAACCCGGCGTGTCGGGGGACTTTTGGGGGTCGCAGGAAGGCTGTCAGGGACCGTCTCGCCCTTCAGGGCGGAACAGGGGACTTCCCTTGAGACGCCGTCGCGGGCAAGGGCCTCATCTTGCCAAGCGGTGGGAACCACGTGGTTTTTCTCGAGTTGCGGCGGCATTCTCGAGTTACGACGGGGATCTCAGCCTTCCCCTTGGGTTGGCCCTGGGAAGCCCAATCTTCCCCTCGGGTTGCGAGGGAAAGCTGGGGGTGGCGCTCGAGTCACTGCAGGGCCTAAGAGACCACACCTAAGCGTGTGTCCGGGACCTAATTTTCCTCTCCAGGGAAGGCAGGGATCTCGGGGTTGCATTCCAGGCTCCCCTGGGGAGTCAGGCCTCGTCTCGAGGGGAAGCCAAGGACTCCGCTCTCCTCTCGAGTCGCGACGCGGGTTTCTTGGAGCCCCCTGAGCGGCCTCAAGGGAGTCCAGCCTCCTCTTCCGTTTGGAGAGAGGACCCGGGATTGCTCTCCAGGCCATGCAGGAAAAGAAGGCCCTCAGCTCGCGAGGACGGGGGCATCTCAGGGGTTTCCTCGAGCTGCGGCGCCCGTGGGGGTTTTCTCCCGAGGCGCGACGAGGATCTCAGGGAGCCTCTCGTGCGGCGCCAGGGGAGTCAGGTCTCCATGCGCGTGGCGAGGGGGAGCGCGTCCTGGCTCTCGAGTCACGGGAGGGGACTAGGGCCTCGAGACGCGTTGAAGAAGGACTCTCGAGGTCTTTGTCGGGGGGCGGCGGGAAACCCTCCTTTCCCTCGCCTTCTGCCGGGGACCTTAGGGAACTTCCCGGGGTGCCTCTGAGAGGCGAGGGATCCTGTGGAGGTGGCGGGGCCCCTCGGGACTCCGCTGGGTCTGGCGCAACGGAAGAGGGCCTCACCTCGAGGGGAGGCAGGAACCTCAGGCTTCCTCTGCGTTTCGGACTCCGACCGCAGGGTCCCTGCAGAGTTGGGACAGGAGAGTCAGGCCTCGTCTTGTCTGAGGAAGGGAACCCCGCTGGCCTCTCGAGTTGCTCAGGGGGTCTCAGGCCCCTCGTCGAGCTGTGTGTGGAACCCGCGGGTCTTTGCGGACGATGCACGGGGGTGGCAGTGCCCCTTCGTGTTGTGCCTTCACCCACAGGGTTGCCTTCGAAGAGGGGTCCGGGCCTCGGGTCCTTCTCAAGAGCGGACCGGGGAATCGGGGGCGTTCGGCATGTGGCCCCACCCACGTGGCTCGTCTCGAATTTCCTCGTGAGACCGGCCTCATCCTGAGGTGCGCCGGGAAGGCCGGGAACCCCTTCCAGACCACGCAGGGGAATCGCCTCTCCTGTCGCGATCAGGAGGGGAGAAGGGGCTCAGAGGAAGCGGTGCCGGGACCCTCGGTGTTCCCCTCGGGGGAACCCGGCGTGTCGGGGGACTTTTGGGGGTCGCAGGAAGGCTGTCAGGGACCGTCTCGCCCTTCAGGGCGGAACAGGGGACTTCCCTTGAGACGCCGTCGCGGGCAAGGGCCTCATCTTGCCAAGCGGTGGGAACCACGTGGTTTTTCTCGAGTTGCGGCGGCATTCTCGAGTTACGACGGGGATCTCAGCCTTCCCCTTGGGTTTGCCCTGGGAAGCCCAATCTTCCCCTCGGGTTGCGAGGGAAAGCTGGGGGTGGCGCTCGAGTCACTGCAGGGCCTAAGAGACTACACCTAAGCGTGTGTCCGGGACCTAATTTTCCTCTCCAGGGAAGGCAGGGATCTCGGGGTTGCATTCCAGGCTCCCCCGGGGAGTCAGGCCTCGTCTCGAGGGGAAGCCAAGGACTCCGCTCTCCTCTCGAGTCGCGACGCGGGTTTCTTGGAGCCCCCTGAGCGGCCTCAAGGGAGTCCAGCCTCCTCTTCCGTTTGGAGAGAGGACCCGGGATTGCTCTCCAGGCCATGCAGGAAAAGAAGGCCCTCAGCTCGCGAGGACGGGGGCATCTCAGGGGTTTCCTCGAGCTGCGGCGCCCGTGGGGGTTTTCTCCCGAGGCGCGACGAGGATCTCAGGGAGCCTCTCGTGCGGCGCCAGGGGAGTCAGGTCTCCATGCGCGTGGCGAGGGGGAGCGCGTCCTGGCTCTCGAGTCACGGGAGGGGACTAGGGCCTCGAGACGCGTTGAAGAAGGACTCTCGAGGTCTTTGTCGGGGGGCGGCGGGAAACCCTCGTTTCCCTCGCCTTCTGCCGGGGACCTTAGGGAACTTCCCGGGGTGCCTCTGAGAGGCGAGGGATCCTGTGGAGGTGGCGGGGCCCCTCGGGACTCCGCTGGGTCTGGCGCAACGGAAGAGGGCCTCACCTCGAGGGGAGGCAGGAACCTCAGGCTTCCTCTGCGTTTCGGACTCCGACCGCAGGGTCCCTGCAGAGTTGGGACAGGAGAGTCAGGCCTCGTCTTGTCTGAGGAAGGGAACCCCGCTGGCCTCTCGAGTTGCTCAGGGGGTCTCAGGCCCCTCGTCGAGCTGTGTGTGGAACCCGCGGGTCTTTGCGGACGATGCACGGGGGTGGCAGTGCCCCTTCGTGTTGTGCCTTCACCCACAGGGTTGCCTTCGAAGAGGGGTCCGGGCCTCGGGTCCTTCTCAAGAGCGGACCGGGGAATCGGGGGCGTTCGGCCTGTGGCCCCACCCACGTGGCTCGTCTCGAATTTCCTCGTGAGACCGGCCTCATCCTGAGGTGCGCCGGGAAGGCCGGGAACCCCTTCCAGACCACGCAGGGGAATCGCCTCTCCTGTCGCGATCAGGAGGGGAGAAGGGGCTCAGAGGAAGCGGTGCCGGGACCCTCGGTGTTCCCCTCGGGGGAACCCGGCGTGTCGGGGGACTTTTGGGGGTCGCAGGAAGGCTGTCAGGGACCGTCTCGCCCTTCAGGGCGGAACAGGGGACTTCCCTTGAGACGCCGTCGCGGGAAAGGGCCTCATCTTGCCAAGTGGTGGGAACCACGTGGTTTTTCTCGAGTTGCGGCGGCATTCTCGAGTTACGACGGGGATCTCAGCCTTCCCCTTGGGTTGGCCCTGGGAAGCCCAATCTTCCCCTCGGGTTGCGAGGGAAAGCTGGGGGTGGCGCTCGAGTCACTGCAGGGCCTAAGAGACCTCACCTAAGCGTGTGTCCGGGACCTAATTTTCCTCTCCAGGGAAGGCAGGGATCTCGGGGTTGCATTCCAGGCTCCCCCGGGGAGTCAGGCCTCGTCTCGAGGGGAAGCCAAGGACTCCGCTCTCCTCTCGAGTCGCGACGCGGGTCTCTTGGAGCCCCCTGAGCGGCCTCAAGGGAGTCCAGCCTCCTCTTCCGTTTGGAGAGAGGACCCGGGATTGCTCTCCAGGCCATGCAGGAAAAGAAGGCCCTCAGCTCGCGAGGACGGGGGCGTCTCAGGGGTTTCCTCGAGCTGCGGCGCCCGTGGGGGTTTTCTCCCGAGGCGCGACGAGGATCTCAGGGAGCCTCTCGTGCGGCGCCAGGGGAGTCAGGTCTCCATGCGCGTGGCGAGGGGGAGCGCGTCCTGGCTCTCGAGTCACGGGAGGGGACTAGGGCCTCGAGACGCGTTGAAGAAGGACTCTCGAGGTCTTTCTCGGGGGGCGGCGGGAAACCCTCGTTTCCCTCGCCTTCTGCCGGGGACCTTAGGGAACTTCCCGGGGTGACTCTGATAGGCGAGGGATCCTGTGGAGGCGGTGGGGCCCCTCGGGACTCCGCTGGGTCTGGCGCAACGGAAGAGGGCCTCACCTCGAGGGGAGGCAGGAACCTCAGGCTTCCTCTGCGTTTCGGACTCCGACCGCAGGGTCCCTGCAGAGTTGGGACAGGAGAGTCAGGCCTCGTCTTGTCTGAGGAAGGGAACCCCGCTGGCCTCTCGAGTTGCTCAGGGGGTCTCAGGCCCCTCGTCGAGCTGTGTGTGGAACCCGCGGGTCTTTGCGGACGATGCACGGGGGTGGCAGTGCCCCTTCGTGTTGTGCCTTCACCCACAGGGTTGCCTTCGAAGAGGGGTCCGGGCCTCGGGTCCTTCTCAAGAGCGGACCGGGGAATCGGGGGCGTTCGGCCTGTGGCCCCACCCACGTGGCTCGGCTCGAATTTCCTCGTGAGACCGGCCTCATCCTGAGGTGCGCCGGGAAGGCCGGGAACCCCTTCCAGACCACGCAGGGGAATCGCCTCTCCTGTCGCGATCAGGAGGGGAGAAGGGGCTCAGAGGAAGCGGTGCCGGGACCCTCGGTGTTCCCCTCGGGGGAACCTGGCGTGTCGGGGGACTTTTGGGGGTCGCAGGAAGGCTGTCAGGGACCGTCTCGCCCTTCAGGGCGGAACAGGGGACTTCCCTTGAGACGCCGTCGCGGGCAAGGGCCTCATCTTGCCAAGCGGTGGGAACCACGTGGTTTTTCTCGAGTTGCGGCGGCATTCTCGAGTTACGACGGGGATCTCAGCCTTCCCCTTGGGTTGGCCCTGGGAAGCCCAATCTTCCCCTCGGGTTGCGAGGGAAAGCTGGGGGTGGCGCTCGAGTCACTGCAGGGCCTAAGAGACCTCACCTAAGCGTGTGTCCGGGACCTAATTTTCCTCTCCAGGGAAGGCAGGGATCTCGGGGTTGCATTCCAGGCTCCCCCGGGGAGTCAGGCCTCGTCTCGAGGGGAAGCCAAGGACTCCGCTCTCCTCTCGAGTCGCGACGCGGGTCTCTTGGAGCCCCCTGAGCGGCCTCAAGGGAGTCCAGCCTCCTCTTCCGTTTGGAGAGAGGACCCGGGATTGCTCTCCAGGCCATGCAGGAAAAGAAGGCCCTCAGCTCGCGAGGACGGGGGCGTCTCAGGGGTTTCCTCGAGCTGCGGCGCCCGTAGGGGTTTTCTCCCGAGGCGCGACGAGGATCTCAGGGAGCCTCTCGTGCGGCGCCAGGGGAGTCAGGTCTCCATGCGCGTGGCGAGGGGGAGCGCGTCCTGGCTCTCGAGTCACGGGAGGGGACTAGGGCCTCGAGACGCGTTGAAGAAGGACTCTCGAGGTCTTTCTCGGGGGGCGGCGGGAAACCCTCGTTTCCCTCGCCTTCTGCCGGGGACCTTAGGGAACTTCCCGGGGTGCCTCTGAGAGGCGAGGGATCCTGTGGAGGCCGCGGGGCCCCTCGGGACTCCGCTGGGTCTGGCGCAACGGAAGAGGGCCTCACCTCGAGGGGAGGCAGGAACCTCAGGCTTCCTCTGCGTTTCGGACTCCGACCGCAGGGTCCCTGCAGAGTTGGGACAGGAGAGTCAGGCCTCGTCTTGTCTGAGGAAGGGAACCCCGCTGGCCTCTCGAGTTGCTCAGGGGGTCTCAGGCCCCTCGTCGAGCTGTGTGTGGAACCCGCGGGTCTTTGCGGACGATGCACGGGGGTGGCAGTGCCCCTTCGTGTTGTGCCTTCACCCACAGGGTTGCCTTCGAAGAGGGGTCCGGGCCTCGGGTCCTTCTCAAGAGCGGACCGGGGAATCGGGGGCGTTCGGCCTGTGGCCCCACCCACGTGGCTCGGCTCGAATTTCCTCGTGAGACCGGCCTCATCCTGAGGTGCGCCGGGAAGGCCGGGAACCCCTTCCAGACCACGCAGGGGAATCGCCTCTCCTGTCGCGATCAGGAGGGGAGAAGGGGCTCAGAGGAAGCGGTGCCGGGACCCTCGGTGTTCCCCTCGGGGGAACCCGGCGTGTCGGGGGACTTTTGGGGGTCGCAGGAAGGCTGTCAGGGACCGTCTCGCCCTTCAGGGCGGAACAGGGGACTTCCCCTGAGACGCCGTCGCGGGCAAGGGCCTCATCTTGCCAAGCGGTGGGAACCACGTGGTTTTTCTCGAGTTGCGGCGGCATTCTCGAGTTACGACGGGGATCTCAGCCTTCCCCTTGGGTTGGCCCTGGGAAGCCCAATCTTCCCCTCGGGTTGCGAGGGAAAGCTGGGGGTGGCGCTCGAGTCACTGCAGGGCCTAAGAGACCTCACCTAAGCGTGTGTCCGGGACCTAATTTTCCTCTCCAGGGAAGGCAGGGATCTCGGGGTTGCATTCCAGGCTCCCCCGGGGAGTCAGGCCTCGTCTCGAGGGGAAGCCAAGGACTCCGCTCTCCTCTCGAGTCGCGACGCGGGTCTCTTGGAGCCCCCTGAGCGGCCTCAAGGGAGTCCAGCCTCCTCTTCCGTTTGGAGAGAGGACCCGGGATTGCTCTCCAGGCCATGCAGGAAAAGAAGGCCCTCAGCTCGCGAGGACGGGGGCCTCTCAGGGGTTTCCTCGAGCTGCGGCGCCCGTGGGGGTTTTCTCCCGAGGCACGACGAGGATCTCAGGGAGCCTCTCGTGCGGCGCCAGGGAAGTCAGGTCTCCATGCGCGTGGCGAGGGGGAGCGCGTCCTGGCTCTCGAGTCACGGGAGGGGACTAGGGCCTCGAGACGCGTTGAAGAAGGACTCTCGAGGTCTTTGTCGGGGGGCGGCGGGAAACCCTCGTTTCCCTCGCCTTCTGCCGGGGACCTTAGGGAACTTCCCAGGGTGCCTCTGAGAGGCGAGGGATCCTGTGGAGGTGGCGGGGCCCCTCGGGACTCTGCTGGGTCTGGCGCAACGGAAGAGGGCCTCACCTCGAGGGGAGGCAGGAACCTCAGGCTTCCTCTGCGTTTCGGACTCCGACCGCAGGGTCCCTGCACAGTTGGGACAGGAGAGTCAGGCCTCGTCTTGTCTGAGGAAGGGAACCCCGCTGGCCTCTCGAGTTGCTCAGGGGGTCTCAGGCCCCTCGTCGAGCTGTGTGTGGAACCCGCGGGTCTTTGCGGACGATGCACGGGGGTGGCAGTGCCCCTTCGTGTTGTGCCTTCACCCACAGGGTTGCCTTCGAAGAGGGGTCCGGGCCTCGGGTCCTTCTCAAGAGCGGACCGGGGAATCGGGGGCGTTCGGCCTGTGGCCCCACCCACGTGGCTCGGCTCGAATTTCCTCTTGAGACCGGCCTCATCCTGAGGTGCGCCGGGAAGGCCGGGAACCCCTTCCAGACCACGCAGGGGAATCGCCTCTCCTGTCGCGATCAGGAGGGGAGAAGGGGCTCAGAGGAAGCGGTGCCGGGACCCTCGGTGTTCCCCTCGGGGGAACCCGGCGTGTCGGGGGACTTTTGGGGGTCGCAGGAAGGCTGTCAGGGACCGTCTCGCCCTTCAGGGCGGAACAGGGGACTTCCCTTGAGACGCCGTCGCGGGCAAGGGCCTCATCTTGCCAAGCGGTGGGAACCACGTGGTTTTTCTCGAGTTGCGGCGGCATTCTCGAGTTACGACGGGGATCTCAGCCTTCCCCTTGGGTTGGCCCTGGGAAGCCCAATCTTCCCCTCGGGTTGCGAGGGAAAGCTGGGGGTGGCGCTCGAGTCACTGCAGGGCCTAAGAGACCTCACCTAAGCGTGTGTCCGGGACCTAATTTTCCTCTCCAGGGAAGGCAGGGATCTCGGGGTTGCATTCCAGGCTCCCCCGGGGAGTCAGGCCTCGTCTCGAGGGGAAGCCAAGGACTCCGCTCTCCTCTCGAGTCGCGACGCGGCTCTCTTGGAGCCCCCTGAGCGGCCTCAAGGGAGTCCAGCCTCCTCTTCCGTTTGGAGAGAGGACCCGGGATTGCTCTCCAGGCCATGCAGGAAAAGAAGGCCCTCAGCTCGCGAGGACGGGGGCGTCTCAGGGGTTTCCTCGAGCTGCGGCGCCCGTGGGGGTTTTCTCCCGAGGCACGACGAGGATCTCAGGGAGCCTCTCGTGCGGCGCCAGGGAAGTCAGGTCTCCATGCGCGTGGCGAGGGGGAGCGCGTCCTGGCTCTCGAGTCACGGGAGGGGACTAGGGCCTCGAGACGCCTTGAAGAAGGACTCTCGAGGTCTTTGTCGGGGGGCGGCGGGAAACCCTCGTTTCCCTCGCCTTCTGCCGGGGACCTTAGGGAACTTCCCAGGGTGCCTCTGAGAGGCGAGGGATCCTGTGGAGGTGGCGGGGCCCCTCGGGACTCCGCTGGGTCTGGCGCAACGGAAGAGGGCCTCACCTCGAGGGGAGGCAGGAACCTCAGGCTTCCTCTGCGTTTCGGACTCCGACCGCAGGGTCCCTGCAGAGTTGGGACAGGAGAGTCAGGCCTCGTCTTGTCTGAGGAAGGGAACCCCGCTGGCCTCTCGAGTTGCTCAGGGGGTCTCAGGCCCCTCGTCGAGCTGTGTGTGGAACCCGCGGGTCTTTGCGGACGATGCACGGGGGTGGCAGTGCCCCTTCGTGTTGTGCCTTCACCCACAGGGTTGCCTTCGAAGAGGGGTCCGGGCCTCGGGTCCTTCTCAAGAGCGGACCGGGGAATCGGGGGCGTTCGGCCTGTGGCCCCACCCACGTGGCTCGTCTCGAATTTCCTCGTGAGACCGGCCTCATCCTGAGGTGCGCCGGGAAGGCCGGGAACCCCTTCCAGACCACGCAGGGGAATCGCCTCTCCTGTCGCGATCAGGAGGGGAGAAGGGGCTCAGAGGAAGCGGTGCCGGGACCCTCGGTGTTCCCCTCGGGGGAACCCGGCGTGTCGGGGGACTTTTGGGGGTCGCAGGAAGGCTGTCAGGGACCGTCTCGCACTTCAGGGCGGAACAGGGGACTTCCCTTGAGACGCCGTCGCGGGCAAGGGCCTCATCTTGCCAAGCGGTGGGAACCACGTGGTTTTTCTCGAGTTGCGGCGGCATTCTCGAGTTACGACGGGGATCTCAGCCTTCCCCTTGGGTTGGCCCTGGGAAGCCCAATCTTCCCCTCGGGTTGCGAGGGAAAGCTGGGGGTGGCGCTCGAGTCACTGCAGGGCCTAAGAGACCTCACCTAAGCGTGTGTCCGGGACCTAATTTTCCTCTCCAGGGAAGGCAGGGATCTCGGGGTTGCATTCCAGGCTCCCCCGGGGAGTCAGGCCTCGTCTCGAGGGGAAGCCAAGGACTCCGCTCTCCTCTCGAGTCGCGACGCGGGTCTCTTGGAGCCCCCTGAGCGGCCTCAAGGGAGTCCAGCCTCCTCTTCCGTTTGGAGAGAGGACCCGGGATTGCTCTCCAGGCCATGCAGGAAAAGAAGGCCCTCAGCTCGCGAGGACGGGGGCGTCTCAGGGGTTTCCTCGAGCTGCGGCGCCCGTGGGGGTTTTCTCCCGAGGCACGACGAGGATCTCAGGGAGCCTCTCGTGCGGCGCCAGGGAAGTCAGGTCTCCATGCGCGTGGCGAGGGGGAGCGCATCCTGGCTCTCGAGTCACGGGAGGGGACTAGGGCCTCGAGACGCCTTGAAGAAGGACTCTCGAGGTCTTTGTCGGGGGGCGGCGGGAAACCCTCGTTTCCCTCGCCTTCTGCCGGGGACCTTAGGGAACTTCCCGGGGTGCCTCTGAGAGGCGAGGGATCCTGTGGAGGTGGCGGGGCCCCTCGGGACTCCGCTGGGTCTGGCGCAACGGAAGAGGGCCTCACCTCGAGGGGAGGCAGGCACCTCAGGCTTCCTCTGCGTTTCGGACTCCGACCGCAGGGTCCCTGCAGAGTTGGGACAGGAGAGTCAGGCCTCGTCTTGTCTGAGGAAGGGAACCCCGCTGGCCTCTCGAGTTGCTCAGGGGGTCTCAGGCCCCTCGTCGAGCTGTGTGTGGAACCCGCGGGTCTTTGCGGACGATGCACGGGGGTGGCAGTGCCCCTTCGTGTTGTGCCTTCACCCACAGGGTTGCCTTCGAAGAGGGGTCCGGGCCTCGGGGCCTTCTCAAGAGCGGACCGGGGAATCGGGGGCGTTCGGCCTGTGGCCCCACCCACGTGGCTCGTCTCGAATTTCCTCGTGAGACCGGCCTCATCCTGAGGTGCGCCGGGAAGGCCGGGAACCCCTTCCAGACCACGCAGGGGAATCGCCTCTCCTGTCGCGATCAGGAGGGGAGAAGGGGCTCAGAGGAAGCGGTGCCGGGACCCTCGGTGTTCCCCTCGGGGGAACCCGGCGTGTCGGGGGACTTTTGGGGGTCGCAGGAAGGCTGTCAGGGACCGTCTCGCCCTTCAGGGCGGAACAGGGGACTTCCCTTGAGACGCCGTCGCGGGCAAGGGCCTCATCTTGCCAAGCGGTGGGAACCACGTGGTTTTTCTCGAGTTGCGGCGGCATTCTCGAGTTACGACGGGGATCTCAGCCTTCCCCTTGGGTTGGCCCTGGGAAGCCCAATCTTCCCCTCGGGTTGCGAGGGAAAGCTGGGGGTGGCGCTCGAGTCACTGCAGGGCCTAAGAGACCTCACCTAAGCGTGTGTCCGGGACCTAATTTTCCTCTCCAGGGAAGGCAGGGATCTCGGGGTTGCATTCCAGGCTCCCCCGGGGAGTCAGGCCTCGTCTCGAGGGGAAGCCAAGGACTCCGCTCTCCTCTCGAGTCGCGACGCGGGTCTCTTGGAGCCCCCTGAGCGGCCTCAAGGGAGTCCAGCCTCCTCTTCCGTTTGGAGAGAGGACCCGGGATTGCTCTCCAGGCCATGCAGGAAAAGAAGGCCCTCAGCTCGCGAGGACGGGGGCGTCTCAGGGGTTTCCTCGAGCTGCGGCGCCCGTGGGGGTTTTCTCCCGAGGCATTACGAGGATCTCAGGGAGCCTCTCGTGCGGCGCCAGGGAAGTCAGGTCTCCATGCGCGTGGCGAGGGGGAGCGCGTCCTGGCTCTCGAGTCACGGGAGGGGACTAGGGCCTCGAGACGCCTTGAAGAAGGACTCTCGAGGTCTTTGTCGGGGGGCGGCGGGAAACCCTCCTTTCCCTCGCCTTCTGCCGGGGACCTTAGGGAACTTCCCGGGGTGCCTCTGAGAGGCGAGGGATCCTGTGGAGGTGGCGGGGCCCCTCGGGACTCCGCTGGGTCTGGCGCAACGGAAGAGGGCCTCACCTCGAGGGCAGGCAGGAACCTCAGGCTTCCTCTGCGTTTCGGACTCCGACCGCAGGGTCCCTGCAGAGTTGGGACAGGAGAGTCAGGCCTCGTCTTGTCTGAGGAAGGGAACCCCGCTGGCCTCTCGAGTTGCTCAGGGGGTCTCAGGCCCCTCGTCGAGCTGTGTGTGGAACCCGCGGGTCTTTGCGGACGATGCACGGGGGTGGCAGTGCCCCTTCGTGTTGTGCCTTCACCCACAGGGTTGCCTTCGAAGAGGGGTCCGGGCCTCGGGTCCTTCTCAAGAGCGGACCGGGGAATCGGGGGCGTTCGGCCTGTGGCCCCACCCACGTGGCTCGTCTCGAATTTCCTCGTGAGACCGGCCTCATCCTGAGGTGCGCCGGGAAGGCCGGGAACCCCTTCCAGACCACGCAGGGGAATCGCCTCTCCTGTCGCGATCAGGAGGGGAGAAGGGGCTCAGAGGAAGCGGTGCCGGGACCCTCGGTGTTCCCCTCGGGGGAACCCGGCGTGTCGGGGGACTTTTGGGGGTCGCAGGAAGGCTGTCAGGGACCGTCTCGCCCTTCAGGGCGAAACAGGGGACTTCCCTTGAGACGCCGTCGCGGGCAAGGACCTCATCTTGCCAAGCGGTGGGAACCACGTGGTTTTTCTCGAGTTGCGGCGGCATTCTCGAGTTACGACGGGGATCTCAGCCTTCCCCTTGGGTTGGCCCTGGGAAGCCCAATCTTCCCCTCGGGTTGCGAGGGAAAGCTGGGGGTGGCGCTCGAGTCACTGCAGGGCCTAGGAGACCTCACCTAAGCGTGTGTCCGGGACCTAATTTTCCTCTCCAGGGAAGGCAGGGATCTCGGGGTTGCATTCCAGGCTCCCCCGGGGAGTCAGGCCTCGTCTCGAGGGGAAGCCAAGGACTCCGCTCTCCTCTCGAGTCGCGACGCGGGTCTCTTGGAGCCCCCTGAGCGGCCTCAAGGGAGTCCAGCCTCCTCTTCCGTTTGGAGAGAGGACCCGGGATTGCTCTCCAGGCCATGCAGGTAAAGAAGGCCCTCAGCTCGCGAGGACGGGGTCGTCTCAGGGGTTTCCTCGAGCTGCGGCGCCCGTGGGGGTTTTCTCCCGAGGCACGACGAGGATCTCAGGGAGCCTCTCGTGCGGCGCCAGGGGAGTCAGGTCTCCAGGCGCGTGGCGAGGGGGAGCGCGTCCTGGCTCTCGAGTCACGGGAGGGGACTAGGGCCTCGAGACGCGTTGAAGAAGGACTCTCGAGGTCTTTGTCGGGGGGCGGCGGGAAACCCTCGTTTCCCTCGCCTTCTGCCGGGTTCCTTAGGGAACTTCCCAGGGTGCCTCTGAGAGGCGAGGGATCCTGTGGAGGTGGCGGGGCCCCTCGGGACTCCGCTGGGTCTGGCGCAACGGAAGAGGGCCTCACCTCGAGGGGAGGCAGGAACCTCAGGCTTCCTCTCCGTTTCGGACTCCGACCGCAGGGTCCCTGCAGAGTTGGGACAGGAGAGTCAGGCCTCGTCTTGTCTGAGGAAGGGAACCCCGCTGGCCTCTCGAGTTGCTCAGGGGGTCTCAGGCCCCTCGTCGAGCTGTGTGTGGAACCCGCGGGTCTTTGCGGACGATGCACGGGGGTGGCAGTGCCCCTTCGTGTTGTGCCTTCACCCACAGGGTTGCCTTCGAAGAGGGGTCCGGGCCTCGGGTCCTTCTCAAGAGCGCACCGGGGAATCGGGGGCGTTCGGCCTGTGGCCCCACCCACGTGGCTCGTCTCGAATTTCCTCGTGAGACCGGCCTCATCCTGAGGTGCGCCGGGAAGGCCGGGAACCCCTTCCAGACCACGCAGGGGAATCGCCTCTCCTGTCGCGATCAGGAGGGGAGAAGGGGCTCAGAGGAAGCGGTGCCAGGACCCTCGGTGTTCCCCTCGGGGGAACCCGGCGTGTCGGGGGACTTTTGGGGGTCGCAGGAAGGCTGTCAGGGACCGTCTCGCCCTTCAGGGCGGAACAGGGGACTTCCCTTGAGACGCCGTCGCGGGCAAGGGCCTCATCTTGCCAAGCGGTGGGAACCACGTGGTTTTTCTCGAGTTGCGGCGGCATTCTCGAGTTACGACGGGGATCTCAGCCTTCCCCTTGGGTTGGCCCTGGGAAGCCCAATCTTCCCCTCGGGTTGCGAGGGAAAGCTGGGGGTGGCGCTCGAGTCACTGCAGGGCCTAAGAGACCTCACCTAAGCGTGTGTCCGGGACCTAATTTTCCTCTCCAGGGAAGGCAGGGATCTCGGGGTTGCATTCCAGGCTCCCCCGGGGAGTCAGGCCTCGTCTCGAGGGGAAGCCAAGGACTCCGCTCTCCTCTCGAGTCGCGACGCGGCTCTCTTGGAGCCCCCTGAGCGGCCTCAAGGGAGTCCAGCCTCCTCTTCCGTTTGGAGAGAGGACCCGGGATTGCTCTCCAGGCCATGCAGGAAAAGAAGGCCCTCAGCTCGCGAGGACGGGGGCGTCTCAGGGGTTTCCTCGAGCTGCGGCGCCCGTGGGGGTTTTCTCCCGAGGCACGACGAGGATCTCAGGGAGCCTCTCGTGCGGCGCCAGGGAAGTCAGGTCTCCATGCGCGTGGCGAGGGGGAGCGCGTCCTGGCTCTCGAGTCACGGGAGGGGACTAGGGCCTCGAGACGCGTTGAAGAAGGACTCTCGAGGTCTTTGTCGGGGGGCGGCGGGAAACCCTCGTTTCCCTCGCCTTCTGCCGGGGACCTTAGGGAACTTCCCAGGGTGCCTCTGAGAGGCGAGGGATCCTGTGGAGGTGGCGGGGCCCCTCGGGACTCCGCTGGGTCTGGCGCAACCGAAGAGGGCCTCACCTCGAGGGGAGGCAGGCACCTCAGGCTTCCTCTGCGTTTCGGACTCCGACCGCAGGGTCCCTGCAGAGTTGGGACAGGAGAGTCAGGCCTCGTCTTGTCTGAGGAAGGGAACCCCGCTGGCCTCTCGAGTTGCTCAGGGGGTCTCAGGCCCCTCGTCGAGCTGTGTGTGGAACCCGCGGGTCTTTGCGGACGATGCACGGGGGTGGCAGTGCCCCTTCGTGTTGTGCCTTCACCCACAGGGTTGCCTTCGAAGAGGGGTCCGGGCCTCGGGTCCTTCTCAAGAGCGGACCGGGGAATCGGGGGCGTTCGGCCTGTGGCCCCACCCACGTGGCTCGTCTCGAATTTCCTCGTGAGACCGGCCTCATCCTGAGGTGCGCCGGGAAGGCCGGGAACCCCTTCCAGACCACGCAGGGGAATCGCCTCTCCTGTCGCGATCAGGAGGGGAGAAGGGGCTCAGAGGAAGCGGTGCCGGGACCCTCGGTGTTCCCCCGGGGGAACCCGGCGTGTCGGGGGACTTTTGGGGGTCGCAGGAAGGCTGTCAGGGACCGTCTCGCCCTTCAGGGCGGAACAGGGGACTTCCCTTGAGACGCCGTCGCGGGCAAGGGCCTCATCTTGCCAAGCGGTGGGAACCACGTGGTTTTTCTCGAGTTGCGGCGGCATTCTCGAGTTACGACGGGGATCTCAGCCTTCCCCTTGGGTTGGCCCTGGGAAGCCCAATCTTCCCCTCGGGTTGCGAGGGAAAGCTGGGGGTGGCGCTCGAGTCACTGCAGGGCCTAAGAGACCTCACCTAAGCGTGTGTCCGGGACCTAATTTTCCTCTCCAGGGAAGGCAGGGATCTCGGGGTTGCATTCCAGGCTCCCCCGGGGAGTCAGGCCTCGTCTCGAGGGGAAGCCAAGGACTCCGCTCTCCTCTCGAGTCGCGACGCGGCTCTCTTGGAGCCCCCTGAGCGGCCTCAAGGGAGTCCAGCCTCCTCTTCCGTTTGGAGAGAGGACCCGGGATTGCTCTCCAGGCCATGCAGGAAAAGAAGGCCCTCAGCTCGCGAGGACGGGGGCGTCTCAGGGGTTTCCTCGAGCTGCGGCGCCCGTGGGGGTTTTCTCCCGAGGCACGACGAGGATCTCATGGAGCCTCTCGTGCGGCGCCAGGGAAGTCAGGTCTCCATGCGCGTGGCGAGGGGGAGCGCGTCCTGGCTCTCGAGTCACGGGAGGGGACTAGGGCCTCGAGACGCCTTGAAGAAGGACTCTCGAGGTCTTTGTCGGGGGGCGGCGGGAAACCCTCGTTTCCCTCGCCTTCTGCCGGGGACCTTAGGGAACTTCCCAGGGTGCCTCTGAGAGGCGAGGGATCCTGTGGAGGTGGCGGGGCCCCTCGGGACTCCGCTGGGTCTGGCGCAACGGAAGAGGGCCTCACCTCGAGGGGAGGCAGGAACCTCAGGCTTCCTCTGCGTTTCGGACTCCGACCGCAGGGTCCCTGCAGAGTTGGGACAGGAGAGTCAGGCCTCGTCTTGTCTGAGGAAGGGAACCCCGCTGGCCTCTCGAGTTGCTCAGGGGGTCTCAGGCCCCTCGTCGAGCTGTGTGTGGAACCCGCGGGTCTTTGTGGACGATGCACGGGGGTGGCAGTGCCCCTTCGTGTTGTGCCTTCACCCACAGGGTTGCCTTCGAAGAGGGGTCCGGGCCTCGGGTCCTTCTCAAGAGCGGACCGGGGAATCGGGGGCGTTCGGCCTGTGGCCCCACCCACGTGGCTCGTCTCGAATTTCCTCGTGAGACCGGCCTCATCCTGAGGTGCGCCGGGAAGGCCGGGAACCCCTTCCAGACCACGCAGGGGAATCGCCTCTCCTGTCGCGATCAGGAGGGGAGAAGGGGCTCAGAGGAAGCGGTGCCGGGACCCTCGGTGTTCCCCTCGGGGGAACCCGGCGTGTCGGGGGACTTTTGGGGGTCGCAGGAAGGCTGTCAGGGACCGTCTCGCCCTTCAGGGCGGAACAGGGGACTTCCCTTGAGACGCCGTCGCGGGCAAGGGCCTCATCTTGCCAAGCGGTGGGAACCACGTGGTTTTTCTCGAGTTGCGGCGGCATTCTCGAGTTACGACGGGGATCTCAGCCTTCCCCTTGGGTTGGCCCTGGGAAGCCCAATCTTCCCCTCGGGTTGCGAGGGAAAGCTGGGGGTGGCGCTCGAGTCACTGCAGGGCCTAAGAGACCTCACCTAAGCGTGTGTCCGGGACCTAATTTTCCTCTCCAGGGAAGGCAGGGATCTCGGGGTTGCATTCCAGGCTCCCCCGGGGAGTCAGGCCTCGTCTCGAGGGGAAGCCAAGGACTCCGCTCTCCTCTCGAGTCGCGACGCGGGTCTCTTGGAGCCCCCTGAGCGGCCTCAAGGGAGTCCAGCCTCCTCTTCCGTTTGGAGAGAGGACCCGGGATTGCTCTCCAGGCCATGCAGGAAAAGAAGGCCCTCAGCTCGCGAGGACGGGGGCGTCTCAGGAGTTTCCTCGAGCTGCGGCGCCTGTGGGGGTTTTCTCCCGAGGCACGACGAGGATCTCAGGGAGCCTCTCGTGCGGCGCCAGGGGAGTCAGGTCTCCATGCGCGTGGCGAGGGGGAGCGCGTCCTGGCTCTCGAGTCACGGGAGGGGACTAGGGCCTCGAGACGCGTTGAAGAAGGACTCTCGAGGTCTTTGTCGGGGGGCGGCGGGAAACCCTCGTTTCCCTCGCCTTCTGCCGGGGACCTTAGGGAACTTCCCGGGGTGCCTCTGAGAGGCGAGGGATCCTGTGGAGGTGGCGGGGCCCCTCGGGACTCCGCTGGGTCTGGCGCAACGGAAGAGGGCCTCACCTCGAGGGGAGGCAGGAACCTCAGGCTTCCTCTGCGTTTCGGACTCCGACCGCAGGGTCCCTGCAGAGTTGGGACAGGAGAGTCAGGCCTCGTCTTGTCTGAGGAAGGGAACCCCGCTGGCCTCTCGAGTTGCTCAGGGGGTCTCAGGCCCCTCGTCGAGCTGTGTGTGGAACCCGCGGGTCTTTGCGGACGATGCACGGGGGTGGCAGTGCCCCTTCGTGTTGTGCCTTCACCCACAGGGTTGCCTTCGAAGAGGGGTCCGGGCCTCGGGTCCTTCTCAAGAGCGGACCGGGGAATCGGGGGCGTTCGGCCTGTGGCCCCACCCACGTGGCTCGTCTCGAATTTCCTCGTGAGACCGGCCTCATCCTGAGGTGCGCCGGGAAGGCCGGGAACCCCTTCCAGACCACGCAGGGGAATCGCCTCTCCTGTCGCGATCAGGAGGGGAGAAGGGGCTCAGAGGAAGCGGTGCCGGGACCCTCGGTGTTCCCCTCGGGGGAACCCGGCGTGTCGGGGGACTTTTGGGGGTCGCAGGAAGGCTGTCAGGGACCGTCTCGCCCTTCAGGGCGGAACAGGGGACTTCCCTTGAGACGCCGTCGCGGGCAAGGGCCTCATCTTGCCAAGCGGTGGGAACCACGTGGTTTTTCTCGAGTTGCGGCGGCATTCTCGAGTTACGACGGGGATCTCAGCCTTCCCCTTGGGTTGGCCCTGGGAAGCCCAATCTTCCCCTCGGGTTGCGAGGGAAAGCTGGGGGTGGCGCTCGAGTCACTGCAGGGCCTAAGAGACCTCACCTAAGCGTGTGTCCGGGACCTAATTTTCCTCTCCAGGGAAGGCAGGGATCTCGGGGTTGCATTCCAGGCTCCCCCGGGGAGTCAGGCCTCGTCTCGAGGGGAAGCCAAGGACTCCGCTCTCCTCTCGAGTCGCGACGCGGGTCTCTTGGAGCCCCTTGAGCGGCCTCAAGGGAGTCCAGCCTCCTCTTCCGTTTGGAGAGAGGACCCGGGATTGCTCTCCAGGCCATGCAGGAAAAGAAGGCCCTCAGCTCGCGAGGACGGGGGCGTCTCAGGGGTTTCCTCGAGCTGCGGCGCCCGTGGGGGTTTTCTCCCGAGGCGCGACGAGGATCTCAGGGAGCCTCTCGTGCGGCGCCAGGGGAGTCAGGTCTCCATGCGCGTGGCGAGGGGGAGCGCGTCCTGGCTCTCGAGTCACGGGAGGGGACTAGGGCCTCGAGACGCGTTGAAGAAGGACTCTCGAGGTCTTTCTCGGGGGGCGGCGGGAAACCCTCGTTTCCCTCGCCTTCTGCCGGGGACCTTAGGGAACTTCCCGGTGTGACTCTGATAGGCGAGGGATCCTGTGGAGGCGGTGGGGCCCCTCGGGACTCCGCTGGGTCTGGCGCAACGGAAGAGGGCCTCACCTCGAGGGGAGGCAGGAACCTCAGGCTTCCTCTGCGTTTCGGACTCCGACCGCAGGGTCCCTGCAGAGTTGGGACAGGAGAGTCAGGCCTCGTCTTGTCTGAGGAAGGGAACCCCGCTGGCCTCTCGAGTTGCTCAGGGGGTCTCAGGCCCCTCGTCGAGCTGTGTGTGGAACCCGCGGGTCTTTGCGGACGATGCACGGGGGTGGCAGTGCCCCTTCGTGTTGTGCCTTCACCCACAGGGTTGCCTTCGAAGAGGGGTCCGGGCCTCGGGTCCTTCTCAAGAGCGGACCGGGGAATCGGGGGCGTTCGGCCTGTGGCCCCACCCACGTGGCTCGGCTCGAATTTCCTCGTGAGACCGGCCTCATCCTGAGGTGCGCCGGGAAGGCCGGGAACCCCTTCCAGACCACGCAGGGGAATCGCCTCTCCTGTCGCGATCAGGAGGGGAGAAGGGGCTCAGAGGAAGCGGTGCCGGGACCCTCGGTGTTCCCCTCGGGGGAACCTGGCGTGTCGGGGGACTTTTGGGGGTCGCAGGAAGGCTGTCAGGGACCGTCTCGCCCTTCAGGGCGGAACAGGGGACTTCCCTTGAGACGCCGTCGCGGGCAAGGGCCTCATCTTGCCAAGCGGTGGGAACCACGTGGTTTTTCTCGAGTTGCGGCGGCATTCTCGAGTTACGACGGGGATCTCAGCCTTCCCCTTGGGTTGGCCCTGGGAAGCCCAATCTTCCCCTCGGGTTGCGAGGGAAAGCTGGGGGTGGCGCTCGAGTCACTGCAGGGCCTAAGAGACCTCACCTAAGCGTGTGTCCGGGACCTAATTTTCCTCTCCAGGGAAGGCAGGGATCTCGGGGTTGCATTCCAGGCTCCCCCGGGGAGTCAGGCCTCGTCTCGAGGGGAAGCCAAGGACTCCGCTCTCCTCTCGAGTCGCGACGCGGGTCTCTTGGAGCCCCCTGAGCGGCCTCAAGGGAGTCCAGCCTCCTCTTCCGTTTGGAGAGAGGACCCGGGATTGCTCTCCAGGCCATGCAGGAAAAGAAGGCCCTCAGCTCGCGAGGACGGGGGCGTCTCAGGGGTTTCCTCGAGCTGCGGCGCCCGTAGGGGTTTTCTCCCGAGGCGCGACGAGGATCTCAGGGAGCCTCTCGTGCGGCGCCAGGGGAGTCAGGTCTCCATGCGCGTGGCGAGGGGGAGCGCGTCCTGGCTCTCGAGTCACGGGAGGGGACTAGGGCCTCGAGACGCGTTGAAGAAGGACTCTCGAGGTCTTTCTCGGGGGGCGGCGGGAAACCCTCGTTTCCCTCGCCTTCTGCCGGGGACCTTAGGGAACTTCCCGGGGTGCCTCTGAGAGGCGAGGGATCCTGTGGAGGCCGCGGGGCCCCTCGGGACTCCGCTGGGTCTGGCGCAACGGAAGAGGGCCTCACCTCGAGGGGAGGCAGGAACCTCAGGCTTCCTCTGCGTTTCGGACTCCGACCGCAGGGTCCCTGCAGAGTTGGGACAGGAGAGTCAGGCCTCGTCTTGTCTGAGGAAGGGAACCCCGCTGGCCTCTCGAGTTGCTCAGGGGGTCTCAGGCCCCTCGTCGAGCTGTGTGTGGAACCCGCGGGTCTTTGCGGACGATGCACGGGGGTGGCAGTGCCCCTTCGTGTTGTGCCTTCACCCACAGGGTTGCCTTCGAAGAGGGGTCCGGGCCTCGGGTCCTTCTCAAGAGCGGACCGGGGAATCGGGGGCGTTCGGCCTGTGGCCCCACCCACGTGGCTCGGCTCGAATTTCCTCGTGAGACCGGCCTCATCCTGAGGTGCGCCGGGAAGGCCGGGAACCCCTTCCAGACCACGCAGGGGAATCGCCTCTCCTGTCGCGATCAGGAGGGGAGAAGGGGCTCAGAGGAAGCGGTGCCGGGACCCTCGGTGTTCCCCTCGGGGGAACCCGGCGTGTCGGGGGACTTTTGGGGGTCGCAGGAAGGCTGTCAGGGACCGTCTCGCCCTTCAGGGCGGAACAGGGGACTTCCCCTGAGACGCCGTCGCGGGCAAGGGCCTCATCTTGCCAAGCGGTGGGAACCACGTGGTTTTTCTCGAGTTGCGGCGGCATTCTCGAGTTACGACGGGGATCTCAGCCTTCCCCTTGGGTTGGCCCTGGGAAGCCCAATCTTCCCCTCGGGTTGCGAGGGAAAGCTGGGGGTGGCGCTCGAGTCACTGCAGGGCCTAAGAGACCTCACCTAAGCGTGTGTCCGGGACCTAATTTTCCTCTCCAGGGAAGGCAGGGATCTCGGGGTTGCATTCCAGGCTCCCCCGGGGAGTCAGGCCTCGTCTCGAGGGGAAGCCAAGGACTCCGCTCTCCTCTCGAGTCGCGACGCGGGTCTCTTGGAGCCCCCTGAGCGGCCTCAAGGGAGTCCAGCCTCCTCTTCCGTTTGGAGAGAGGACCCGGGATTGCTCTCCAGGCCATGCAGGAAAAGAAGGCCCTCAGCTCGCGAGGACGGGGGCCTCTCAGGGGTTTCCTCGAGCTGCGGCGCCCGTGGGGGTTTTCTCCCGAGGCACGACGAGGATCTCAGGGAGCCTCTCGTGCGGCGCCAGGGAAGTCAGGTCTCCATGCGCGTGGCGAGGGGGAGCGCGTCCTGGCTCTCGAGTCACGGGAGGGGACTAGGGCCTCGAGACGCGTTGAAGAAGGACTCTCGAGGTCTTTGTCGGGGGGCGGCGGGAAACCCTCGTTTCCCTCGCCTTCTGCCGGGGACCTTAGGGAACTTCCCAGGGTGCCTCTGAGAGGCGAGGGATCCTGTGGAGGTGGCGGGGCCCCTCGGGACTCCGCTGGGTCTGGCGCAACGGAAGAGGGCCTCACCTCGAGGGGAGGCAGGAACCTCAGGCTTCCTCTGCGTTTCGGACTCCGACCGCAGGGTCCCTGCAGAGTTGGGACAGGAGAGTCAGGCCTCGTCTTGTCTGAGGAAGGGAACCCCGCTGGCCTCTCGAGTTGCTCAGGGGGTCTCAGGCCCCTCGTCGAGCTGTGTGTGGAACCCGCGGGTCTTTGCGGACGATGCACGGGGGTGGCAGTGCCCCTTCGTGTTGTGCCTTCACCCACAGGGTTGCCTTCGAAGAGGGGTCCGGGCCTCGGGTCCTTCTCAAGAGCGGACCGGGGAATCGGGGGCGTTCGGCCTGTGGCCCCACCCACGTGGCTCGGCTCGAATTTCCTCGTGAGACCGGCCTCATCCTGAGGTGCGCCGGGAAGGCCGGGAACCCCTTCCAGACCACGCAGGGGAATCGCCTCTCCTGTCGCGATCAGGAGGGGAGAAGGGGCTCAGAGGAAGCGGTGCCGGGACCCTCGGTGTTCCCCTCGGGGGAACCCGGCGTGTCGGGGGACTTTTGGGGGTCGCAGGAAGGCTGTCAGGGACCGTCTCGCCCTTCAGGGCGGAACAGGGGACTTCCCTTGAGACGCCGTCGCGGGCAAGGGCCTCATCTTGCCAAGCGGTGGGAACCACGTGGTTTTTCTCGAGTTGCGGCGGCATTCTCGAGTTACGACGGGGATCTCAGCCTTCCCCTTGGGTTGGCCCTGGGAAGCCCAATCTTCCCCTCGGGTTGCGAGGGAAAGCTGGGGGTGGCGCTCGAGTCACTGCAGGGCCTAAGAGACCTCACCTAAGCGTGTGTCCGGGACCTAATTTTCCTCTCCAGGGAAGGCAGGGATCTCGGGGTTGCATTCCAGGCTCCCCCGGGGAGTCAGGCCTCGTCTCGAGGGGAAGCCAAGGACTCCGCTCTCCTCTCGAGTCGCGACGCGGGTCTCTTGGAGCCCCCTGAGCGGCCTCAAGGGAGTCCAGCCTCCTCTTCCGTTTGGAGAGAGGACCCGGGATTGCTCTCCAGGCCATGCAGGAAAAGAAGGCCCTCAGCTCGCGAGGACGGGGGCGTCTCAGGGGTTTCCTCGAGCTGCGGCGCCCGTGGGGGTTTTCTCCCGAGGCACGACGAGGATCTCAGGGAGCCTCTCGTGCGGCGCCAGGGAAGTCAGGTCTCCATGCGCGTGGCGAGGGGGAGCGCGTCCTGGCTCTCGAGTCACGGGAGGGGACTAGGGCCTCGAGACGCCTTGAAGAAGGACTCTCGAGGTCTTTGTCGGGGGGCGGCGGGAAACCCTCGTTTCCCTCGCCTTCTGCCGGGGACCTTAGGGAACTTCCCAGGGTGCCTCTGAGAGGCGAGGGATCCTGTGGAGGTGGCGGGGCCCCTCGGGACTCCGCTGGGTCTGGCGCAACGGAAGAGGGCCTCACCTCGAGGGGAGGCAGGCACCTCAGGCTTCCTCTGCGTTTCGGACTCCGACCGCAGGGTCCCTGCAGAGTTGGGACAGGAGAGTCAGGCCTCGTCTTGTCTGAGGAAGGGAACCCCGCTGGCCTCTCGAGTTGCTCAGGGGGTCTCAGGCCCCTCGTCGAGCTGTGTGTGGAACCCGCGGGTCTTTGCGGACGATGCACGGGGGTGGCAGTGCCCCTTCGTGTTGTGCCTTCACCCACAGGGTTGCCTTCGAAGAGGGGTCCGGGCCTCGGGGCCTTCTCAAGAGCGGACCGGGGAATCGGGGGCGTTCGGCCTGTGGCCCCACCCACGTGGCTCGTCTCGAATTTCCTCGTGAGACCGGCCTCATCCTGAGGTGCGCCGGGAAGGCCGGGAACCCCTTCCAGACCACGCAGGGGAATCGCCTCTCCTGTCGCGATCAGGAGGGGAGAAGGGGCTCAGAGGAAGCGGTGCCGGGACCCTCGGTGTTCCCCTCGGGGGAACCCGGCGTGTCGGGGGACTTTTGGGGGTCGCAGGAAGGCTGTCAGGGACCGTCTCGCCCTTCAGGGCGGAACAGGGGACTTCCCTTGAGACGCCGTCGCGGGCAAGGGCCTCATCTTGCCAAGCGGTGGGAACCACGTGGTTTTTCTCGAGTTGCGGCGGCATTCTCGAGTTACGACGGGGATCTCAGCCTTCCCCTTGGGTTGGCCCTGGGAAGCCCAATCTTCCCCTCGGGTTGCGAGGGAAAGCTGGGGGTGGCGCTCGAGTCACTGCAGGGCCTAAGAGACCTCACCTAAGCGTGTGTCCGGGACCTAATTTTCCTCTCCAGGGAAGGCAGGGATCTCGGGGTTGCATTCCAGGCTCCCCCGGGGAGTCAGGCCTCGTCTCGAGGGGAAGCCAAGGACTCCGCTCTCCTCTCGAGTCGCGACGCGGCTCTCTTGGAGCCCCCTGAGCGGCCTCAAGGGAGTCCAGCCTCCTCTTCCGTTTGGAGAGAGGACCCGGGATTGCTCTCCAGGCCATGCAGGAAAAGAAGGCCCTCAGCTCGCGAGGACGGGGGCGTCTCAGGGGTTTCCTCGAGCTGCGGCGCCCGTGGGGGTTTTCTCCCGAGGCACGACGAGGATCTCAGGGAGCCTCTCGTGCGGCGCCAGGGAAGTCAGGTCTCCATGCGCGTGGCGAGGGGGAGCGCGTCCTGGCTCTCGAGTCACGGGAGGGGACTAGGGCCTCGAGACGCGTTGAAGAAGGACTCTCGAGGTCTTTGTCGGGGGGCGGCGGGAAACCCTCGTTTCCCTCGCCTTCTGCCGGGGACCTTAGGGAACTTCCCAGGGTGCCTCTGAGAGGCGAGGGATCCTGTGGAGGTGGCGGGGCCCCTCGGGACTCCGCTGGGTCTGGCGCAACGGAAGAGGGCCTCACCTCGAGGGGAGGCAGGCACCTCAGGCTTCCTCTGCGTTTCGGACTCCGACCGCAGGGTCCCTGCAGAGTTGGGACAGGAGAGTCAGGCCTCGTCTTGTCTGAGGAAGGGAACCCCGCTGGCCTCTCGAGTTGCTCAGGGGGTCTCAGGCCCCTCGTCGAGCTGTGTGTGGAACCCGCGGGTCTTTGCGGACGATGCACGGGGGTGGCAGTGCCCCTTCGTGTTGTGCCTTCACCCACAGGGTTGCCTTCGAAGAGGGGTCCGGGCCTCGGGTCCTTCTCAAGAGCGGACCGGGGAATCGGGGGCGTTCGGCCTGTGGCCCCACCCACGTGGCTCGTCTCGAATTTCCTCGTGAGACCGGCCTCATCCTGAGGTGCGCCGGGAAGGCCGGGAACCCCTTCCAGACCACGCAGGGGAATCGCCTCTCCTGTCGCGATCAGGAGGGGAGAAGGGGCTCAGAGGAAGCGGTGCCGGGACCCTCGGTGTTCCCCTCGGGGGAACCCGGCGTGTCGGGGGACTTTTGGGGGTCGCAGGAAGGCTGTCAGGGACCGTCTCGCCCTTCAGGGCGGAACAGGGGACTTCCCTTGAGACGCCGTCGCGGGCAAGGGCCTCATCTTGCCAAGCGGTGGGAACCACGTGGTTTTTCTCGAGTTGCGGCGGCATTCTCGAGTTACGACGGGGATCTCAGCCTTCCCCTTGGGTTGGCCCTGGGAAGCCCAATCTTCCCCTCGGGTTGCGAGGGAAAGCTGGGGGTGGCGCTCGAGTCACTGCAGGGCCTAAGAGACCTCACCTAAGCGTGTGTCCGGGACCTAATTTTCCTCTCCAGGGAAGGCAGGGATCTCGGGGTTGCATTCCAGGCTCCCCCGGGGAGTCAGGCCTCGTCTCGAGGGGAAGCCAAGGACTCCGCTCTCCTCTCGAGTCGCGACGCGGGTCTCTTGGAGCCCCCTGAGCGGCCTCAAGGGAGTCCAGCCTCCTCTTCCGTTTGGAGAGAGGACCCGGGATTGCTCTCCAGGCCATGCAGGAAAAGAAGGCCCTCAGCTCGCGAGGACGGGGGCGTCTCAGGGGTTTCCTCGAGCTGCGGCGCCCGTGGGGGTTTTCTCCCGAGGCACGACGAGGATCTCAAGGAGCCTCTCGTGCGGCGCCAGGGAAGTCAGGTCTCCATGCGCGTGGCGAGGGGGAGCGCGTCCTGGCTCTCGAGTCACGGGAGGGGACTAGGGCCTCGAGACGCCTTGAAGAAGGACTCTCGAGGTCTTTGTCGGGGGGCGGCGGGAAACCCTCGTTTCCCTCGCCTTCTGCCGGGGACCTTAGGGAACTTCCCAGGGTGCCTCTGAGAGGCGAGGGATCCTGTGGAGGTGGCGGGGCCCCTCGGGACTCCGCTGGGTCTGGCGCAACGGAAGAGGGCCTCACCTCGAGGGGAGGCAGGCACCTCAGGCTTCCCCTGCGTTTCGGACTCCGACCGCAGGGTCCCTGCAGAGTTGGGACAGGAGAGTCAGGCCTCGTCTTGTCTGAGGAAGGGAACCCCGCTGGCCTCTCGAGTTGCTCAGGGGGTCTCAGGCCCCTCGTCGAGCTGTGTGTGGAACCCGCGGGTCTTTGCGGACGATGCACGGGGGTGGCAGTGCCCCTTCGTGTTGTGCCTTCACCCACAGGGTTGCCTTCGAAGAGGGGTCCGGGCCTCGGGTCCTTCTCAAGAGCGGACCGGGGAATCGGGGGCGTTCGGCCTGTGGCCCCACCCACGTGGCTCGTCTCGAATTTCCTCGTGAGACCGGCCTCATCCTGAGGTGCGCCGGGAAGGCCGGGAACCCCTTCCAGACCACGCAGGGGAATCGCCTCTCCTGTCGCGATCAGGAGGGGAGAAGGGGCTCAGAGGAAGCGGTGCCGGGACCCTCGGTGTTCCCCTCGGGGGAACCCGGCGTGTCGGGGGACTTTTGGGGGTCGCAGGAAGGCTGTCAGGGACCGTCTCGCCCTTCAGGGCGGAACAGGGGACTTCCCTTGAGACGCCGTCGCGGGCAAGGGCCTCATCTTGCCAAGCGGTGGGAACCACGTGGTTTTTCTCGAGTTGCGGCGGCATTCTCGAGTTACGACGGGGATCTCAGCCTTCCCCTTGGGTTGGCCCTGGGAAGCCCAATCTTCCCCTCGGGTTGCGAGGGAAAGCTGGGGGTGGCGCTCGAGTCACTGCAGGGCCTAAGAGACCTCACCTAAGCGTGTGTCCGGGACCTAATTTTCCTCTCCAGGGAAGGCAGGGATCTCGGGGTTGCATTCCAGGCTCCCCCGGGGAGTCAGGCCTCGTCTCGAGGGGAAGCCAAGGACTCCGCTCTCCTCTCGAGTCGCGACGCGGGTCTCTTGGAGCCCCCTGAGCGGCCTCAAGGGAGTCCAGCCTCCTCTTCCGTTTGGAGAGAGGACCCGGGATTGCTCTCCAGGCCATGCAGGAAAAGAAGGCCCTCAGCTCGCGAGGACGGGGGCGTCTCAGGGGTTTCCTCGAGCTGCGGCGCCCGTGGGGGTTTTCTCCCGAGGCACGACGAGGATCTCAGGGAGCCTCTCGTGCGGCGCCAGGGAAGTCAGGTCTCCATGCGCGTGGCGAGGGGGAGCGCGTCCTGGCTCTCGAGTCACGGGAGGGGACTAGGGCCTCGAGACGCCTTGAAGAAGGACTCTCGAGGTCTTTGTCGGGGGGCGGCGGGAAACCCTCGTTTCCCTCGCCTTCTGCCGGGGACCTTAGGGAACTTCCCAGGGTGCCTCTGAGAGGCGAGGGATCCTGTGGAGGTGGCGGGGCCCCTCGGGACTCCGCTGGGTCTGGCGCAACGGAAGAGGGCCTCACCTCGAGGGGAGGCAGGCACCTCAGGCTTCCTCTGCGTTTCGGACTCCGACCGCAGGGTCCCTGCAGAGTTGGGACAGGAGAGTCAGGCCTCGTCTTGTCTGAGGAAGGGAACCCCGCTGGCCTCTCGAGTTGCTCAGGGGGTCTCAGGCCCCTCGTCGAGCTGTGTGTGGAACCCGCGGGTCTTTGCGGACGATGCACGGGGGTGGCAGTGCCCCTTCGTGTTGTGCCTTCACCCACAGGGTTGCCTTCGAAGAGGGGTCCGGGCCTCGGGTCCTTCTCAAGAGCGGACCGGGGAATCGGGGGCGTTCGGCCTGTGGCCCCACCCACGTGGCTCGTCTCGAATTTCCTCGTGAGACCGGCCTCATCCTGAGGTGCGCCGGGAAGGACGGGAACCCCTTCCAGACCACGCAGGGGAATCGCCTCTCCTGTCGCGATCAGGAGGGGAGAAGGGGCTCAGAGGAAGCGGTGCCGGGACCCTCGGTGTTCCCCTCGGGGGAACCCGGCGTGTCGGGGGACTTTTGGGGGTCGCAGGAAGGCTGTCAGGGACCGTCTCGCCCTTCAGGGCGGAACAGGGGACTTCCCTTGAGACGCCGTCGCGGGCAAGGGCCTCATCTTGCCAAGCGGTGGGAACCACGTGGTTTTTCTCGAGTTGCGGCGGCATTCTCGAGTTACGACGGGGATCTCAGCCTTCCCCTTGGGTTGGCCCTGGGAAGCCCAATCTTCCCCTCGGGTTGCGAGGGAAAGCTGGGGGTGGCGCTCGAGTCACTGCAGGGCCTAAGAGACCTCACCTAAGCGTGTGTCCGGGACCTAATTTTCCTCTCCAGGGAAGGCAGGGATCTCGGGGTTGCATTCCAGGCTCCCCCGGGGAGTCAGGCCTCGTCTCGAGGGGAAGCCAAGGACTCCGCTCTCCTCTCGAGTCGCGACGCGGCTCTCTTGGAGCCCCCTGAGCGGCCTCAAGGGAGTCCAGCCTCCTCTTCCGTTTGGAGAGAGGACCCGGGATTGCTCTCCAGGCCATGCACGAAAAGAAGGCCCTCAGCTCGCGAGGACGGGGGCGTCTCAGGGGTTTCCTCGAGCTGCGGCGCCCGTGGGGGTTTTCTCCCGAGGCACGACGAGGATCTCAAGGAGCCTCTCGTGCGGCGCCAGGGAAGTCAGGTCTCCATGCGCGTGGCGAGGGGGAGCGCGTCCTGGCTCTCGAGTCACGGGAGGGGACTAGGGCCTCGAGACGCCTTGAAGAAGGACTCTCGAGGTCTTTGTCGGGGGGCGGCGGGAAACCCTCGTTTCCCTCGCCTTCTGCCGGGGACCTTAGGGAACTTCCCAGGGTGCCTCTGAGAGGCGAGGGATCCTGTGGAGGTGGCGGGGCCCCTCGGGACTCCGCTGGGTCTGGCGCAACGGAAGAGGGCCTCACCTCGAGGGGAGGCAGGCACCTCAGGCTTCCTCTGCGTTTCGGACTCCGACCGCAGGGTCCCTGCAGAGTTGGGACAGGAGAGTCAGGCCTCGTCTTGTCTGAGGAAGGGAACCCCGCTGGCCTCTCGAGTTGCTCAGGGGGTCTCAGGCCCCTCGTCGAGCTGTGTGTGGAACCCGCGGGTCTTTGCGGACGATGCACGGGGGTGGCAGTGCCCCTTCGTGTTGTGCCTTCACCCACAGGGTTGCCTTCGAAGAGGGGTCCGGGCCTCGGGTCCTTCTCAAGAGCGGACCGGGGAATCGGGGGCGTTCGGCCTGTGGCCCCACCCACGTGGCTCGTCTCGAATTTCCTCGTGAGACCGGCCTCATCCTGAGGTGCGCCGGGAAGGCCGGGAACCCCTTCCAGACCACGCAGGGGAATCGCCTCTCCTGTCGCGATCAGGAGGGGAGAAGGGGCTCAGAGGAAGCGGTGCCGGGACCCTCGGTGTTCCCCTCGGGGGAACCCGGCGTGTCGGGGGACTTTTGGGGGTCGCAGGAAGGCTGTCAGGGACCGTCTCGCCCTTCAGGGCGGAACAGGGGACTTCCCTTGAGACGCCGTCGCGGGCAAGGGCCTCATCTTGCCAAGCGGTGGGAACCACGTGGTTTTTCTCGAGTTGCGGCGGCATTCTCGAGTTACGACGGGGATCTCAGCCTTCCCCTTGGGTTGGCCCTGGGAAGCCCAATCTTCCCCTCGGGTTGCGAGGGAAAGCTGGGGGTGGCGCTCGAGTCACTGCAGGGCCTAAGAGACCTCACCTAAGCGTGTGTCCGGGACCTAATTTTCCTCTCCAGGGAAGGCAGGGATCTCGGGGTTGCATTCCAGGCTCCCCCGGGGAGTCAGGCCTCGTCTCGAGGGGAAGCCAAGGACTCCGCTCTCCTCTCGAGTCGCGACGCGGCTCTCTTGGAGCCCCCTGAGCGGCCTCAAGGGAGTCCAGCCTCCTCTTCCGTTTGGAGAGAGGACCCGGGATTGCTCTCCAGGCCATGCAGGAAAAGAAGGCCCTCAGCTCGCGAGGACGGGGGCGTCTCAGGGGTTTCCTCGAGCTGCGGCGCCCGTGGGGGTTTTCTCCCGAGGCACGACGAGGATCTCAGGGAGCCTCTCGTGCGGCGCCAGGGAAGTCAGGTCTCCATGCGCGTGGCGAGGGGGAGCGCGTCCTGGCTCTCGAGTCACGGGAGGGGACTAGGGCCTCGAGACGCCTTGAAGAAGGACTCTCGAGGTCTTTGTCGGGGGGCGGCGGGAAACCCTCGTTTCCCTCGCCTTCTGCCGGGGACCTTAGGGAACTTCCCAGGGTGCCTCTGAGAGGCGAGGGATCCTGTGGAGGTGGCGGGGCCCCTCGGGACTCCGCTGGGTCTGGCGCAACGGAAGAGGGCCTCACCTCGAGGGGAGGCAGGCACCTCAGGCTTCCCCTGCGTTTCGGACTCCGACCGCAGGGTCCCTGCAGAGTTGGGACAGGAGAGTCAGGCCTCGTCTTGTCTGAGGAAGGGAACCCCGCTGGCCTCTCGAGTTGCTCAGGGGGTCTCAGGCCCCTCGTCGAGCTGTGTGTGGAACCCGCGGGTCTTTGCGGACGATGCACGGGGGTGGCAGTGCCCCTTCGTGTTGTGCCTTCACCCACAGGGTTGCCTTCGAAGAGGGGTCCGGGCCTCGGGTCCTTCTCAAGAGCGGACCGGGGAATCGGGGGCGTTCGGCCTGTGGCCCCACCCACGTGGCTCGTCTCGAATTTCCTCGTGAGACCGGCCTCATCCTGAGGTGCGCCGGGAAGGCCGGGAACCCCTTCCAGACCACGCAGGGGAATCGCCTCTCCTGTCGCGATCAGGAGGGGAGAAGGGGCTCAGAGGAAGCGGTGCCGGGACCCTCGGTGTTCCCCTCGGGGGAACCCGGCGTGTCGGGGGACTTTTGGGGGTCGCAGGAAGGCTGTCAGGGACCGTCTCGCCCTTCAGGGCGGAACAGGGGACTTCCCTTGAGACGCCGTCGCGGGCAAGGGCCTCATCTTGCCAAGCGGTGGGAACCACGTGGTTTTTCTCGAGTTGCGGCGGCATTCTCGAGTTACGACGGGGATCTCAGCCTTCCCCTTGGGTTGGCCCTGGGAAGCCCAATCTTCCCCTCGGGTTGCGAGGGAAAGCTGGGGGTGGCGCTCGAGTCACTGCAGGGCCTAAGAGACCTCACCTAAGCGTGTGTCCGGGACCTAATTTTCCTCTCCAGGGAAGGCAGGGATCTCGGGGTTGCATTCCAGGCTCCCCCGGGGAGTCAGGCCTCGTCTCGAGGGGAAGCCAAGGACTCCGCTCTCCTCTCGAGTCGCGACGCGGGTCTCTTGGAGCCCCCTGAGCGGCCTCAAGGGAGTCCAGCCTCCTCTTCCGTTTGGAGAGAGGACCCGGGATTGCTCTCCAGGCCATGCAGGAAAAGAAGGCCCTCAGCTCGCGAGGACGGGGGCGTCTCAGGGGTTTCCTCGAGCTGCGGCGCCCGTGGGGGTTTTCTCCCGAGGCACGACGAGGATCTCAGGGAGCCTCTCGTGCGGCGCCAGGGAAGTCAGGTCTCCATGCGCGTGGCGAGGGGGAGCGCGTCCTGGCTCTCGAGTCACGGGAGGGGACTAGGGCCTCGAGACGCCTTGAAGAAGGACTCTCGAGGTCTTTGTCGGGGGGCGGCGGGAAACCCTCGTTTCCCTCGCCTTCTGCCGGGGACCTTAGGGAACTTCCCAGGGTGCCTCTGAGAGGCGAGGGATCCTGTGGAGGTGGCGGGGCCCCTCGGGACTCCGCTGGGTCTGGCGCAACGGAAGAGGGCCTCACCTCGAGGGGAGGCAGGCACCTCAGGCTTCCTCTGCGTTTCGGACTCCGACCGCAGGGTCCCTGCAGAGTTGGGACAGGAGAGTCAGGCCTCGTCTTGTCTGAGGAAGGGAACCCCGCTGGCCTCTCGAGTTGCTCAGGGGGTCTCAGGCCCCTCGTCGAGCTGTGTGTGGAACCCGCGGGTCTTTGCGGACGATGCACGGGGGTGGCAGTGCCCCTTCGTGTCGTGCCTTCACCCACAGGGTTGCCTTCGAAGAGGGGTCCGGGCCTCGGGTCCTTCTCAAGAGCGGACCGGGGAATCGGGGGCGTTCGGCCTGTGGCCCCACCCACGTGGCTCGTCTCGAATTTCCTCGTGAGACCGGCCTCATCCTGAGGTGCGCCGGGAAGGCCGGGAACCCCTTCCAGACCACGCAGGGGAATCGCCTCTCCTGTCGCGATCAGGAGGGGAGAAGGGGCTCAGAGGAAGCGGTGCCGGGACCCTCGGTGTTCCCCTCGGGGGAACCCGGCGTGTCGGGGGACTTTTGGGGGTCGCAGGAAGGCTGTCAGGGACCGTCTCGCCCTTCAGGGCGGAACAGGGGACTTCCCTTGAGACGCCGTCGCGGGCAAGGGCCTCATCTTGCCAAGCGGTGGGAACCACGTGGTTTTTCTCGAGTTGCGGCGGCATTCTCGAGTTACGACGGGGATCTCAGCCTTCCCCTTGGGTTGGCCCTGGGAAGCCCAATCTTCCCCTCGGGTTGCGAGGGAAAGCTGGGGGTGGCGCTCGAGTCACTGCAGGGCCTAAGAGACCTCACCTAAGCGTGTGTCCGGGACCTAATTTTCCTCTCCAGGGAAGGCAGGGATCTCGGGGTTGCATTCCAGGCTCCCCCGGGGAGTCAGGCCTCGTCTCGAGGGGAAGCCAAGGACTCCGCTCTCCTCTCGAGTCGCGACGCGGGTCTCTTGGAGCCCCCTGAGCGGCCTCAAGGGAGTCCAGCCTCCTCTTCCGTTTGGAGAGAGGACCCGGGATTGCTCTCCAGGCCATGCAGGAAAAGAAGGCCCTCAGCTCGCGAGGACGGGGGCGTCTCAGGGGTTTCCTCGAGCTGCGGCGCCCGTGGGGGTTTTCTCCCGAGGCACGACGAGGATCTCAGGGAGCCTCTCGTGCGGCGCCAGGGAAGTCAGGTCTCCATGCGCGTGGCGAGGGGGAGCGCGTCCTGGCTCTCGAGTCACGGGAGGGGACTAGGGCCTCGAGACGCCTTGAAGAAGGACTCTCGAGGTCTTTGTCGGGGGGCGGCGGGAAACCCTCGTTTCCCTCGCCTTCTGCCGGGGACCTTAGGGAACTTCCCAGGGTGCCTCTGAGAGGCGAGGGATCCTGTGGAGGTGGCGGGGCCCCTCGGGACTCCGCTGGGTCTGGCGCAACGGAAGAGGGCCTCACCTCGAGGGGAGGCAGGCACCTCAGGCTTCCTCTGCGTTTCGGACTCCGACCGCAGGGTCCCTGCAGAGTTGGGACAGGAGAGTCAGGCCTCGTCTTGTCTGAGGAAGGGAACCCCGCTGGCCTCTCGAGTTGCTCAGGGGGTCTCAGGCCCCTCGTCGAGCTGTGTGTGGAACCCGCGGGTCTTTGCGGACGATGCACGGGGGTGGCAGTGCCCCTTCGTGTCGTGCCTTCACCCACAGGGTTGCCTTCGAAGAGGGGTCCGGGCCTCGGGTCCTTCTCAAGAGCGGACCGGGGAATCGGGGGCGTTCGGCCTGTGGCCCCACCCACGTGGCTCGTCTCGAATTTCCTCGTGAGACCGGCCTCATCCTGAGGTGCGCCGGGAAGGCCGGGAACCCCTTCCAGACCACGCAGGGGAATCGCCTCTCCTGTCGCGATCAGGAGGGGAGAAGGGGCTCAGAGGAAGCGGTGCCGGGACCCTCGGTGTTCCCCTCGGGGGAACCCGGCGTGTCGGGGGACTTTTGGGGGTCGCAGGAAGGCTGTCAGGGACCGTCTCGCCCTTCAGGGCGGAACAGGGGACTTCCCTTGAGACGCCGTCGCGGGCAAGGGCCTCATCTTGCCAAGCGGTGGGAACCACGTGGTTTTTCTCGAGTTGCGGCGGCATTCTCGAGTTACGACGGGGATCTCAGCCTTCCCCTTGGGTTGGCCCTGGGAAGCCCAATCTTCCCCTCGGGTTGCGAGGGAAAGCTGGGGGTGGCGCTCGAGTCACTGCAGGGCCTAAGAGACCTCACCTAAGCGTGTGTCCGGGACCTAATTTTCCTCTCCAGGGAAGGCAGGGATCTCGGGGTTGCATTCCAGGCTCCCCCGGGGAGTCAGGCCTCGTCTCGAGGGGAAGCCAAGGACTCCGCTCTCCTCTCGAGTCGCGACGCGGCTCTCTTGGAGCCCCCTGAGCGGCCTCAAGGGAGTCCAGCCTCCTCTTCCGTTTGGAGAGAGGACCCGGGATTGCTCTCCAGGCCATGCAGGAAAAGAAGGCCCTCAGCTCGCGAGGACGGGGGCGTCTCAGGGGTTTCCTCGAGCTGCGGCGCCCGTGGGGGTTTTCTCCCGAGGCACGACGAGGATCTCAGGGAGCCTCTCGTGCGGCGCCAGGGAAGTCAGGTCTCCATGCGCGTGGCGAGGGGGAGCGCGTCCTGGCTCTCGAGTCACGGGAGGGGACTAGGGCCTCGAGACGCCTTGAAGAAGGACTCTCGAGGTCTTTGTCGGGGGGCGGCGGGAAACCCTCGTTTCCCTCGCCTTCTGCCGGGGACCTTAGGGAACTTCCCAGGGTGCCTCTGAGAGGCGAGGGATCCTGTGGAGGTGGCGGGGCCCCTCGGGACTCCGCTGGGTCTGGCGCAACGGAAGAGGGCCTCACCTCGAGGGGAGGCAGGCACCTCAGGCTTCCTCTGCGTTTCGGACTCCGACCGCAGGGTCCCTGCAGAGTTGGGACAGGAGAGTCAGGCCTCGTCTTGTCTGAGGAAGGGAACCCCGCTGGCCTCTCGAGTTGCTCAGGGGGTCTCAGGCCCCTCGTCGAGCTGTGTGTGGAACCCGCGGGTCTTTGCGGACGATGCACGGGGGTGGCAGTGCCCCTTCGTGTCGTGCCTTCACCCACAGGGTTGCCTTCGAAGAGGGGTCCGGGCCTCGGGTCCTTCTCAAGAGCGGACCGGGGAATCGGGGGCGTTCGGCCTGTGGCCCCACCCACGTGGCTCGGCTCGAATTTCCTCGTGAGACCGGCCTCATCCTGAGGTGCGCCGGGAAGGCCGGGAACCCCTTCCAGACCACGCAGGGGAATCGCCTCTCCTGTCGCGATCAGGAGGGGAGAAGGGGCTCAGAGGAAGCGGTGCCGGGACCCTCGGTGTTCCCCTCGGGGGAACCCGGCGTGTCGGGGGACTTTTGGGGGTCGCAGGAAGGCTGTCAGGGACCGTCTCGCCCTTCAGGGCGGAACAGGGGACTTCCCTTGAGACGCCGTCGCGGGCAAGGGCCTCATCTTGCCAAGCGGTGGGAACCACGTGGTTTTTCTCGAGTTGCGGCGGCATTCTCGAGTTACGACGGGGATCTCAGCCTTGCCCTTGGGTTGGCCCTGGGAAGCCCAATCTTCCCCTCGGGTTGCGAGGGAAAGCTGGGGGTGGCGCTCGAGTCACTGCAGGGCCTAAGAGACCTCACCTAAGCGTGTGTCCGGGACCTAATTTTCCTCTCCAGGGAAGGCAGGGATCTCGGGGTTGCATTCCAGGCTCCCCCGGGGAGTCAGGCCTCGTCTCGAGGGGAAGCCAAGGACTCCGCTCTCCTCTCGAGTCGCGACGCGGGTCTCTTGGAGCCCCCTGAGCGGCCTCAAGGGAGTCCAGCCTCCTCTTCCGTTTGGAGAGAGGACCCGGGATTGCTCTCCAGGCCATGCAGGAAAAGAAGGCCCTCAGCTCGCGAGGACGGGGGCGTCTCAGGGGTTTCCTCGAGCTGCGGCGCCCGTGGGGGTTTTCTCCCGAGGCACGACGAGGATCTCAGGGAGCCTCTCGTGCGGCGCCAGGGAAGTCAGGTCTCCATGCGCGTGGCGAGGGGGAGCGCGTCCTGGCTCTCGAGTCACGGGAGGGGACTAGGGCCTCGAGACGCCTTGAAGAAGGACTCTCGAGGTCTTTGTCGGGGGGCGGCGGGAAACCCTCGTTTCCCTCGCCTTCTGCCGGGGACCTTAGGGAACTTCCCAGGGTGCCTCTGAGAGGCGAGGGATCCTGTGGAGGTGGCGGGGCCCCTCGGGACTCCGCTGGGTCTGGCGCAACGGAAGAGGGCCTCACCTCGAGGGGAGGCAGGCACCTCAGGCTTCCTCTGCGTTTCGGACTCCGACCACAGGGTCCCTGCAGAGTTGGGACAGGAGAGTCAGGCCTCGTCTTGTCTGAGGAAGGGAACCCCGCTGGCCTCTCGAGTTGCTCAGGGGGTCTCAGGCCCCTCGTCGAGCTGTGTGTGGAACCCGCGGGTCTTTGCGGACGATGCACGGGGGTGGCAGTGCCCCTTCGTGTCGTGCCTTCACCCACAGGGTTGCCTTCGAAGAGGGGTCCGGGCCTCGGGTCCTTCTCAAGAGCGGACCGGGGAATCGGGGGCGTTCGGCCTGTGGCCCCACCCACGTGGCTCGTCTCGAATTTCCTCGTGAGACCGGCCTCATCCTGAGGTGCGCCGGGAAGGCCGGGAACCCCTTCCAGACCACGCAGGGGAATCGCCTCTCCTGTCGCGATCAGGAGGGGAGAAGGGGCTCAGAGGAAGCGGTGCCGGGACCCTCGGTGTTCCCCTCGGGGGAACCCGGCGTGTCGGGGGACTTTTGGGGGTCGCAGGAAGGCTGTCAGGGACCGTCTCGCCCTTCAGGGCGGAACAGGGGACTTCCCTTGAGACGCCGTCGCGGGCAAGGGCCTCATCTTGCCAAGCGGTGGGAACCACGTGGTTTTTCTCGAGTTGCGGCGGCATTCTCGAGTTACGACGGGGATCTCAGCCTTGCCCTTGGGTTGGCCCTGGGAAGCCCAATCTTCCCCTCGGGTTGCGAGGGAAAGCTGGGGGTGGCGCTCGAGTCACTGCAGGGCCTAAGAGACCTCACCTAAGCGTGTGTCCGGGACCTAATTTTCCTCTCCAGGGAAGGCAGGGATCTCGGGGTTGCATTCCAGGCTCCCCCGGGGAGTCAGGCCTCGTCTCGAGGGGAAGCCAAGGACTCCGCTCTCCTCTCGAGTCGCGACGCGGGTCTCTTGGAGCCCCCTGAGCGGCCTCAAGGGAGTCCAGCCTCCTCTTCCGTTTGGAGAGAGGACCCGGGATTGCTCTCCAGGCCATGCAGGAAAAGAAGGCCCTCAGCTCGCGAGGACGGGGGCGTCTCAGGGGTTTCCTCGAGCTGCGGCGCCCGTGGGGGTTTTCTCCCGAGGCACGACGAGGATCTCAGGGAGCCTCTCGTGCGGCGCCAGGGAAGTCAGGTCTCCATGCGCGTGGCGAGGGGGAGCGCGTCCTGGCTCTCGAGTCACGGGAGGGGACTAGGGCCTCGAGACGCCTTGAAGAAGGACTCTCGAGGTCTTTGTCGGGGGGCGGCGGGAAACCCTCGTTTCCCTCGCCTTCTGCCGGGGACCTTAGGGAACTTCCCAGGGTGCCTCTGAGAGGCGAGGGATCCTGTGGAGGTGGCGGGGCCCCTCGGGACTCCGCTGGGTCTGGCGCAACGGAAGAGGGCCTCACCTCGAGGGGAGGCAGGCACCTCAGGCTTCCTCTGCGTTTCGGACTCCGACCGCAGGGTCCCTGCAGAGTTGGGACAGGAGAGTCAGGCCTCGTCTTGTCTGAGGAAGGGAACCCCGCTGGCCTCTCGAGTTGCTCAGGGGGTCTCAGGCCCCTCGTCGAGCTGTGTGTGGAACCCGCGGGTCTTTGCGGACGATGCACGGGGGTGGCAGTGCCCCTTCGTGTCGTGCCTTCACCCACAGGGTTGCCTTCGAAGAGGGGTCCGGGCCTCGGGTCCTTCTCAAGAGCGGACCGGGGAATCGGGGGCGTTCGGCCTGTGGCCCCACCCACGTGGCTCGGCTCGAATTTCCTCGTGAGACCGGCCTCATCCTGAGGTGCGCCGGGAAGGCCGGGAACCCCTTCCAGACCACGCAGGGGAATCGCCTCTCCTGTCGCGATCAGGAGGGGAGAAGGGGCTCAGAGGAAGCGGTGCCGGGACCCTCGGTGTTCCCCTCGGGGGAACCCGGCGTGTCGGGGGACTTTTGGGGGTCGCAGGAAGGCTGTCAGGGACCGTCTCGCCCTTCAGGGCGGAACAGGGGACTTCCCTTGAGACGCCGTCGCGGGCAAGGGCCTCATCTTGCCAAGCGGTGGGAACCACGTGGTTTTTCTCGAGTTGCGGCGGCATTCTCGAGTTACGACGGGGATCTCAGCCTTCCCCTTGGGTTGGCCCTGGGAAGCCCAATCTTCCCCTCGGGTTGCGAGGGAAAGCTGGGGGTGGCGCTCGAGTCACTGCAGGGCCTAAGAGACCTCACCTAAGCGTGTGTCCGGGACCTAATTTTCCTCTCCAGGGAAGGCAGGGATCTCGGGGTTGCATTCCAGGCTCCCCCGGGGAGTCAGGCCTCGTCTCGAGGGGAAGCCAAGGACTCCGCTCTCCTCTCGAGTCGCGACGCGGGTCTCTTGGAGCCCCCTGAGCGGCCTCAAGGGAGTCCAGCCTCCTCTTCCGTTTGGAGAGAGGACCCGGGATTGCTCTCCAGGCCATGCAGGAAAAGAAGGCCCTCAGCTCGCGAGGACGGGGGCGTCTCAGGGGTTTCCTCGAGCTGCGGCGCCCGTGGGGGTTTTCTCCCGAGGCACGACGAGGATCTCAGGGAGCCTCTCGTGCGGCGCCAGGGAAGTCAGGTCTCCATGCGCGTGGCGAGGGGGAGCGCGTCCTGGCTCTCGAGTCACGGGAGGGGACTAGGGCCTCGAGACGCCTTGAAGAAGGACTCTCGAGGTCTTTGTCGGGGGGCGGCGGGAAACCCTCGTTTCCCTCGCCTTCTGCCGGGGACCTTAGGGAACTTCCCAGGGTGCCTCTGAGAGGCGAGGGATCCTGTGGAGGTGGCGGGGCCCCTCGGGACTCCGCTGGGTCTGGCGCAACGGAAGAGGGCCTCACCTCGAGGGGAGGCAGGCACCTCAGGCTTCCTCTGCGTTTCGGACTCCGACCGCAGGGTCCCTGCAGAGTTGGGACAGGAGAGTCAGGCCTCGTCTTGTCTGAGGAAGGGAACCCCGCTGGCCTCTCGAGTTGCTCAGGGGGTCTCAGGCCCCTCGTCGAGCTGTGTGTGGAACCCGCGGGTCTTTGCGGACGATGCACGGGGGTGGCAGTGCCCCTTCGTGTCGTGCCTTCACCCACAGGGTTGCCTTCGAAGAGGGGTCCGGGCCTCGGGTCCTTCTCAAGAGCGGACCGGGGAATCGGGGGCGTTCGGCCTGTGGCCCCACCCACGTGGCTCGTCTCGAATTTCCTCGTGAGACCGGCCTCATCCTGAGGTGCGCCGGGAAGGCCGGGAACCCCTTCCAGACCACGCAGGGGAATCGCCTCTCCTGTCGCGATCAGGAGGGGAGAAGGGGCTCAGAGGAAGCGGTGCCGGGACCCTCGGTGTTCCCCTCGGGGGAACCCGGCGTGTCGGGGGACTTTTGGGGGTCGCAGGAAGGCTGTCAGGGACCGTCTCGCCCTTCAGGGCGGAACAGGGGACTTCCCTTGAGACGCCGTCGCGGGCAAGGGCCTCATCTTGCCAAGCGGTGGGAACCACGTGGTTTTTCTCGAGTTGCGGCGGCATTCTCGAGTTACGACGGGGATCTCAGCCTTCCCCTTGGGTTGGCCCTGGGAAGCCCAATCTTCCCCTCGGGTTGCGAGGGAAAGCTGGGGGTGGCGCTCGAGTCACTGCAGGGCCTAAGAGACCTCACCTAAGCGTGTGTCCGGGACCTAATTTTCCTCTCCAGGGAAGGCAGGGATCTCGGGGTTGCATTCCAGGCTCCCCCGGGGAGTCAGGCCTCGTCTCGAGGGGAAGCCAAGGACTCCGCTCTCCTCTCGAGTCGCGACGCGGCTCTCTTGGAGCCCCCTGAGCGGCCTCAAGGGAGTCCAGCCTCCTCTTCCGTTTGGAGAGAGGACCCGGGATTGCTCTCCAGGCCATGCAGGAAAAGAAGGCCCTCAGCTCGCGAGGACGGGGGCGTCTCAGGGGTTTCCTCGAGCTGCGGCGCCCGTGGGGGTTTTCTCCCGAGGCACGACGAGGATCTCAGGGAGCCTCTCGTGCGGCGCCAGGGAAGTCAGGTCTCCATGCGCGTGGCGAGGGGGAGCGCGTCCTGGCTCTCGAGTCACGGGAGGGGACTAGGGCCTCGAGACGCCTTGAAGAAGGACTCTCGAGGTCTTTGTCGGGGGGCGGCGGGAAACCCTCGTTTCCCTCGCCTTCTGCCGGGGACCTTAGGGAACTTCCCAGGGTGCCTCTGAGAGGCGAGGGATCCTGTGGAGGTGGCGGGGCCCCTCGGGACTCCGCTGGGTCTGGCGCAACGGAAGAGGGCCTCACCTCGAGGGGAGGCAGGCACCTCAGGCTTCCTCTGCGTTTCGGACTCCGACCGCAGGGTCCCTGCAGAGTTGGGACAGGAGAGTCAGGCCTCGTCTTGTCTGAGGAAGGGAACCCCGCTGGCCTCTCGAGTTGCTCAGGGGGTCTCAGGCCCCTCGTCGTGCTGTGTGTGGAACCCGCGGGTCTTTGCGGACGATGCACGGGGGTGGCAGTGCCCCTTCGTGTTGTGCCTTCACCCACAGGGTTGCCTTCGAAGAGGGGTCCGGGCCTCGGGTCCTTCTCAAGAGCGGACCGGGGAATCGGGGGCGTTCGGCCTGTGGCCCCACCCACGTGGCTCGTCTCGAATTTCCTCGTGAGACCGGCCTCATCCTGAGGTGCGCCGGGAAGGCCGGGAACCCCTTCCAGACCACGCAGGGGAATCGCCTCTCCTGTCGCGATCAGGAGGGGAGAAGGGGCTCAGAGGAAGCGGTGCCGGGACCCTCGGTGTTCCCCTCGGGGGAACCCGGCGTGTCGGGGGACTTTTGGGGGTCGCAGGAAGGCTGTCAGGGACCGTCTCGCCCTTCAGGGCGGAACAGGGGACTTCCCTTGAGACGCCGTCGCGGGCAAGGGCCTCATCTTGCCAAGCGGTGGGAACCACGTGGTTTTTCTCGAGTTGCGGCGGCATTCTCGAGTTACGACGGGGATCTCAGCCTTCCCCTTGGGTTGGCCCTGGGAAGCCCAATCTTCCCCTCGGGTTGCGAGGGAAAGCTGGGGGTGGCGCTCGAGTCACTGCAGGGCCTAAGAGACCTCACCTAAGCGTGTGTCCGGGACCTAATTTTCCTCTCCAGGGAAGGCAGGGATCTCGGGGTTGCATTCCAGGCTCCCCCGGGGAGTCAGGCCTCGTCTCGAGGGGAAGCCAAGGACTCCGCTCTCCTCTCGAGTCGCGACGCGGGTCTCTTGGAGCCCCCTGAGCGGCCTCAAGGGAGTCCAGCCTCCTCTTCCGTTTGGAGAGAGGACCCGGGATTGCTCTCCAGGCCATGCAGGAAAAGAAGGCCCTCAGCTCGCGAGGACGGGGGCGTCTCAGGGGTTTCCTCGAGCTGCGGCGCCCGTGGGGGTTTTCTCCCGAGGCACGACGAGGATCTCAGGGAGCCTCTCGTGCGGCGCCAGGGAAGTCAGGTCTCCATGCGCGTGGCGAGGGGGAGCGCGTCCTGGCTCTCGAGTCACGGGAGGGGACTAGGGCCTCGAGACGCCTTGAAGAAGGACTCTCGAGGTCTTTGTCGGGGGGCGGCGGGAAACCCTCGTTTCCCTCGCCTTCTGCCGGGGACCTTAGGGAACTTCCCAGGGTGCCTCTGAGAGGCGAGGGATCCTGTGGAGGTGGCGGGGCCCCTCGGGACTCCGCTGGGTCTGGCGCAACGGAAGAGGGCCTCACCTCGAGGGGAGGCAGGCACCTCAGGCTTCCTCTGCGTTTCGGACTCCGACCGCAGGGTCCCTGCAGAGTTGGGACAGGAGAGTCAGGCCTCGTCTTGTCTGAGGAAGGGAACCCCGCTGGCCTCTCGAGTTGCTCAGGGGGTCTCAGGCCCCTCGTCGAGCTGTGTGTGGAACCCGCGGGTCTTTGCGGACGATGCACGGGGGTGGCAGTGCCCCTTCGTGTTGTGCCTTCACCCACAGGGTTGCCTTCGAAGAGGGGTCCGGGCCTCGGGTCCTTCTCAAGAGCGGACCGGGGAATTGGGGGCGTTCGGCCTGTGGCCCCACCCACGTGGCTCGTCTCGAATTTCCTCGTGAGACCGGCCTCATCCTGAGGTGCGCCGGGAAGGCCGGGAACCCCTTCCAGACCACGCAGGGGAATCGCCTCTCCTGTCGCGATCAGGAGGGGAGAAGGGGCTCAGAGGAAGCGGTGCCGGGACCCTCGGTGTTCCCCTCGGGGGAACCCGGCGTGTCGGGGGACTTTTGGGGGTCGCAGGAAGGCTGTCAGGGACCGTCTCGCCCTTCAGGGCGGAACAGGGGACTTCCCTTGAGACGCCGTCGCGGGCAAGGGCCTCATCTTGCCAAGCGGTGGGAACCACGTGGTTTTTCTCGAGTTGCGGCGGCATTCTCGAGTTACGACGGGGATCTCAGCCTTCCCCTTGGGTTGGCCCTGGGAAGCCCAATCTTCCCCTCGGGTTGCGAGGGAAAGCTGGGGGTGGCGCTCGAGTCACTGCAGGGCCTAAGAGACCTCACCTAAGCGTGTGTCCGGGACCTAATTTTCCTCTCCAGGGAAGGCAGGGATCTCGGGGTTGCATTCCAGGCTCCCCCGGGGAGTCAGGCCTCGTCTCGAGGGGAAGCCAAGGACTCCGCTCTCCTCTCGAGTCGCGACGCGGGTCTCTTGGAGCCCCCTGAGCGGCCTCAAGGGAGTCCAGCCTCCTCTTCCGTTTGGAGAGAGGACCCGGGATTGCTCTCCAGGCCATGCAGGAAAAGAAGGCCCTCAGCTCGCGAGGACGGGGGCGTCTCAGGGGTTTCCTCGAGCTGCGGCGCCCGTGGGGGTTTTCTCCCGAGGCACGACGAGGATCTCAGGGAGCCTCTCGTGCGGCGCCAGGGAAGTCAGGTCTCCATGCGCGTGGCGAGGGGGAGCGCGTCCTGGCTCTCGAGTCACGGGAGGGGACTAGGGCCTCGAGACGCCTTGAAGAAGGACTCTCGAGGTCTTTGTCGGGGGGCGGCGGGAAACCCTCGTTTCCCTCGCCTTCTGCCGGGGACCTTAGGGAACTTCCCAGGGTGCCTCTGAGAGGCGAGGGATCCTGTGGAGGTGGCGGGGCCCCTCGGGACTCCGCTGGGTCTGGCGCAACGGAAGAGGGCCTCACCTCGAGGGGAGGCAGGCACCTCAGGCTTCCTCTGCGTTTCGGACTCCGACCGCAGGGTCCCTGCAGAGTTGGGACAGGAGAGTCAGGCCTCGTCTTGTCTGAGGAAGGGAACCCCGCTGGCCTCTCGAGTTGCTCAGGGGGTCTCAGGCCCCTCGTCGAGCTGTGTGTGGAACCCGCGGGTCTTTGCGGACGATGCACGGGGGTGGCAGTGCCCCTTCGTGTTGTGCCTTCACCCACAGGGTTGCCTTCGAAGAGGGGTCCGGGCCTCGGGTCCTTCTCAAGAGCGGACCGGGGAATCGGGGGCGTTCGGCCTGTGGCCCCACCCACGTGGCTCGTCTCGAATTTCCTCGTGAGACCGGCCTCATCCTGAGGTGCGCCGGGAAGGCCGGGAACCCCTTCCAGACCACGCAGGGGAATCGCCTCTCCTGTCGCGATCAGGAGGGGAGAAGGGGCTCAGAGGAAGCGGTGCCGGGACCCTCGGTGTTCCCCTCGGGGGAACCCGGCGTGTCGGGGGACTTTTGGGGGTCGCAGGAAGGCTGTCAGGGACCGTCTCGCCCTTCAGGGCGGAACAGGGGACTTCCCTTGAGACGCCGTCGCGGGCAAGGGCCTCATCTTGCCAAGCGGTGGGAACCACGTGGTTTTTCTCGAGTTGCGGCGGCATTCTCGAGTTACGACGGGGATCTCAGCCTTCCCCTTGGGTTGGCCCTGGGAAGCCCAATCTTCCCCTCGGGTTGCGAGGGAAAGCTGGGGGTGGCGCTCGAGTCACTGCAGGGCCTAAGAGACCTCACCTAAGCGTGTGTCCGGGACCTAATTTTCCTCTCCAGGGAAGGCAGGGATCTCGGGGTTGCATTCCAGGCTCCCCCGGGGAGTCAGGCCTCGTCTCGAGGGGAAGCCAAGGACTCCGCTCTCCTCTCGAGTCGCGACGCGGCTCTCTTGGAGCCCCCTGAGCGGCCTCAAGGGAGTCCAGCCTCCTCTTCCGTTTGGAGAGAGGACCCGGGATTGCTCTCCAGGCCATGCAGGAAAAGAAGGCCCTCAGCTCGCGAGGACGGGGGCGTCTCAGGGGTTTCCTCGAGCTGCGGCGCCCGTGGGGGTTTTCTCCCGAGGCACGACGAGGATCTCAGGGAGCCTCTCGTGCGGCGCCAGGGAAGTCAGGTCTCCATGCGCGTGGCGAGGGGGAGCGCGTCCTGGCTCTCGAGTCACGGGAGGGGACTAGGGCCTCGAGACGCCTTGAAGAAGGACTCTCGAGGTCTTTGTCGGGGGGCGGCGGGAAACCCTCGTTTCCCTCGCCTTCTGCCGGGGACCTTAGGGAACTTCCCAGGGTGCCTCTGAGAGGCGAGGGATCCTGTGGAGGTGGCGGGGCCCCTCGGGACTCCGCTGGGTCTGGCGCAACGGAAGAGGGCCTCACCTCGAGGGGAGGCAGGCACCTCAGGCTTCCTCTGCGTTTCGGACTCCGACCGCAGGGTCCCTGCAGAGTTGGGACAGGAGAGTCAGGCCTCGTCTTGTCTGAGGAAGGGAACCCCGCTGGCCTCTCGAGTTGCTCAGGGGGTCTCAGGCCCCTCGTCGAGCTGTGTGTGGAACCCGCGGGTCTTTGCGGACGATGCACGGGGGTGGCAGTGCCCCTTCGTGTTGTGCCTTCACCCACAGTGTTGCCTTCGAAGAGGGGTCCGGGCCTCGGGTCCTTCTCAAGAGCGGACCGGGGAATCGGGGGCGTTCGGCCTGTGGCCCCACCCACGTGGCTCGTCTCGAATTTCCTCGTGAGACCGGCCTCATCCTGAGGTGCGCCGGGAAGGCCGGGAACCCCTTCCAGACCACGCAGGGGAATCGCCTCTCCTGTCGCGATCAGGAGGGGAGAAGGGGCTCAGAGGAAGCGGTGCCGGGACCCTCGGTGTTCCCCTCGGGGGAACCCGGCGTGTCGGGGGACTTTTGGGGGTCGCAGGAAGGCTGTCAGGGACCGTCTCGCCCTTCAGGGCGGAACAGGGGACTTCCCTTGAGACGCCGTCGCGGGCAAGGGCCTCATCTTGCCAAGCGGTGGGAACCACGTGGTTTTTCTCGAGTTGCGGCGGCATTCTCGAGTTACGACGGGGATCTCAGCCTTCCCCTTGGGTTGGCCCTGGGAAGCCCAATCTTCCCCTCGGGTTGCGAGGGAAAGCTGGGGGTGGCGCTCGAGTCACTGCAGGGCCTAAGAGACCTCACCTAAGCGTGTGTCCGGGACCTAATTTTCCTCTCCAGGGAAGGCAGGGATCTCGGGGTTGCATTCCAGGCTCCCCCGGGGAGTCAGGCCTCGTCTCGAGGGGAAGCCAAGGACTCCGCTCTCCTCTCGAGTCGCGACGCGGCTCTCTTGGAGCCCCCTGAGCGGCCTCAAGGGAGTCCAGCCTCCTCTTCCGTTTGGAGAGAGGACCCGGGATTGCTCTCCAGGCCATGCAGGAAAAGAAGGCCCTCAGCTCGCGAGGACGGGGGCGTCTCAGGGGTTTCCTCGAGCTGCGGCGCCCGTGGGGGTTTTCTCCCGAGGCACGACGAGGATCTCAGGGAGCCTCTCGTGCGGCGCCAGGGAAGTCAGGTCTCCATGCGCGTGGCGAGGGGGAGCGCGTCCTGGCTCTCGAGTCACGGGAGGGGACTAGGGCCTCGAGACGCCTTGAAGAAGGACTCTCGAGGTCTTTGTCGGGGGGCGGCGGGAAACCCTCGTTTCCCTCGCCTTCTGCCGGGGACCTTAGGGAACTTCCCAGGGTGCCTCTGAGAGGCGAGGGATCCTGTGGAGGTGGCGGGGCCCCTCGGGACTCCGCTGGGTCTGGCGCAACGGAAGAGGGCCTCACCTCGAGGGGAGGCAGGCACCTCAGGCTTCCTCTGCGTTTCGGACTCCGACCGCAGGGTCCCTGCAGAGTTGGGACAGGAGAGTCAGGCCTCGTCTTGTCTGAGGAAGGGAACCCCGCTGGCCTCTCGAGTTGCTCAGGGGGTCTCAGGCCCCTCGTCGAGCTGTGTGTGGAACCCGCGGGTCTTTGCGGACGATGCACGGGGGTGGCAGTGCCCCTTCGTGTTGTGCCTTCACCCACAGGGTTGCCTTCGAAGAGGGGTCCGGGCCTCGGGTCCTTCTCAAGAGCGGACCGGGGAATCGGGGGCGTTCGGCCTGTGGCCCCACCCACGTGGCTCGTCTCGAATTTCCTCGTGAGACCAGCCTCATCCTGAGGTGCGCCGGGAAGGCCGGGAACCCCTTCCAGACCACGCAGGGGAATCGCCTCTCCTGTCGCGATCAGGAGGGGAGAAGGGGCTCAGAGGAAGCGGTGCCGGGACCCTCGGTGTTCCCCTCGGGGGAACCCGGCGTGTCGGGGGACTTTTGGGGGTCGCAGGAAGGCTGTCAGGGACCGTCTCGCCCTTCAGGGCGGAACAGGGGACTTCCCTTGAGACGCCGTCGCGGGCAAGGGCCTCATCTTGCCAAGCGGTGGGAACCACGTGGTTTTTCTCGAGTTGCGGCGGCATTCTCGAGTTACGACGGGGATCTCAGCCTTCCCCTTGGGTTGGCCCTGGGAAGCCCAATCTTCCCCTCGGGTTGCGAGGGAAAGCTGGGGGTGGCGCTCGAGTCACTGCAGGGCCTAAGAGACCTCACCTAAGCGTGTGTCCGGGACCTAATTTTCCTCTCCAGGGAAGGCAGGGATCTCGGGGTTGCATTCCAGGCTCCCCCGGGGAGTCAGGCCTCGTCTCGAGGGGAAGCCAAGGACTCCGCTCTCCTCTCGAGTCGCGACGCGGCTCTCTTGGAGCCCCCTGAGCGGCCTCAAGGGAGTCCAGCCTCCTCTTCCGTTTGGAGAGAGGACCCGGGATTGCTCTCCAGGCCATGCAGGAAAAGAAGGCCCTCAGCTCGCGAGGACGGGGGCGTCTCAGGGGTTTCCTCGAGCTGCGGCGCCCGTGGGGGTTTTCTCCCGAGGCACGACGAGGATCTCAGGGAGCCTCTCGTGCGGCGCCAGGGAAGTCAGGTCTCCATGCGCGTGGCGAGGGGGAGCGCGTCCTGGCTCTCGAGTCACGGGAGGGGACTAGGGCCTCGAGACGCCTTGAAGAAGGACTCTCGAGGTCTTTGTCGGGGGGCGGCGGGAAACCCTCGTTTCCCTCGCCTTCTGCCGGGGACCTTAGGGAACTTCCCAGGGTGCCTCTGAGAGGCGAGGGATCCTGTGGAGGTGGCGGGGCCCCTCGGGACTCCGCTGGGTCTGGCGCAACCGAAGAGGGCCTCACCTCGAGGGGAGGCAGGCACCTCAGGCTTCCTCTGCGTTTCGGACTCCGACCGCAGGGTCCCTGCAGAGTTGGGACAGGAGAGTCAGGCCTCGTCTTGTCTGAGGAAGGGAACCCCGCTGGCCTCTCGAGTTGCTCAGGGGGTCTCAGGCCCCTCGTCGAGCTGTGTGTGGAACCCGCGGGTCTTTGCGGACGATGCACGGGGGTGGCAGTGCCCCTTCGTGTTGTGCCTTCACCCACAGGGTTGCCTTCGAAGAGGGGTCCGGGCCTCGGGTCCTTCTCAAGAGCGGACCGGGGAATCGGGGGCGTTCGGCCTGTGGCCCCACCCACGTGGCTCGTCTCGAATTTCCTCGTGAGACCGGCCTCATCCTGAGGTGCGCCGGGAAGGCCGGGAACCCCTTCCAGACCACGCAGGGGAATCGCCTCTCCTGTCGCGATCAGGAGGGGAGAAGGGGCTCAGAGGAAGCGGTGCCGGGACCCTCGGTGTTCCCCTCGGGGGAACCCGGCGTGTCGGGGGACTTTTGGGGGTCGCAGGAAGGCTGTCAGGGACCGTCTCGCCCTTCAGGGCGGAACAGGGGACTTCCCTTGAGACGCCGTCGCGGGCAAGGGCCTCATCTTGCCAAGCGGTGGGAACCACGTGGTTTTTCTCGAGTTGCGGCGGCATTCTCGAGTTACGACGGGGATCTCAGCCTTCCCCTTGGGTTGGCCCTGGGAAGCCCAATCTTCCCCTCGGGTTGCGAGGGAAAGCTGGGGGTGGCGCTCGAGTCACTGCAGGGCCTAAGAGACCTCACCTAAGCGTGTGTCCGGGACCTAATTTTCCTCTCCAGGGAAGGCAGGGATCTCGGGGTTGCATTCCAGGCTCCCCCGGGGAGTCAGGCCTCGTCTCGAGGGGAAGCCAAGGACTCCGCTCTCCTCTCGAGTCGCGACGCGGCTCTCTTGGAGCCCCCTGAGCGGCCTCAAGGGAGTCCAGCCTCCTCTTCCGTTTGGAGAGAGGACCCGGGATTGCTCTCCAGGCCATGCAGGAAAAGAAGGCCCTCAGCTCGCGAGGACGGGGGCGTCTCAGGGGTTTCCTCGAGCTGCGGCGCCCGTGGGGGTTTTCTCCCGAGGCACGACGAGGATCTCAGGGAGCCTCTCGTGCGGCGCCAGGGAAGTCAGGTCTCCATGCGCGTGGCGAGGGGGAGCGCGTCCTGGCTCTCGAGTCACGGGAGGGGACTAGGGCCTCGAGACGCCTTGAAGAAGGACTCTCGAGGTCTTTGTCGGGGGGCGGCGGGAAACCCTCGTTTCCCTCGCCTTCTGCCGGGGACCTTAGGGAACTTCCCAGGGTGCCTCTGAGAGGCGAGGGATCCTGTGGAGGTGGCGGGGCCCCTCGGGACTCCGCTGGGTCTGGCGCAACGGAAGAGGGCCTCACCTCGAGGGGAGGCAGGCACCTCAGGCTTCCTCTGCGTTTCGGACTCCGACCGCAGGGTCCCTGCAGAGTTGGGACAGGAGAGTCAGGCCTCGTCTTGTCTGAGGAAGGGAACCCCGCTGGCCTCTCGAGTTGCTCAGGGGGTCTCAGGCCCCTCGTCGAGCTGTGTGTGGAACCCGCGGGTCTTTGCGGACGATGCACGGGGGTGGCAGTGCCCCTTCGTGTTGTGCCTTCACCCACAGGGTTGCCTTCGAAGAGGGGTCCGGGCCTCGGGTCCTTCTCAAGAGCGGACCGGGGAATCGGGGGCGTTCGGCCTGTGGCCCCACCCACGTGGCTCGTCTCGAATTTCCTCGTGAGACCGGCCTCATCCTGAGGTGCGCCGGGAAGGCCGGGAACCCCTTCCAGACCACGCAGGGGAATCGCCTCTCCTGTCGCGATCAGGAGGGGAGAAGGGGCTCAGAGGAAGCGGTGCCGGGACCCTCGGTGTTCCCCTCGGGGGAACCCGGCGTGTCGGGGGACTTTTGGGGGTCGCAGGAAGGCTGTCAGGGACCGTCTCGCCCTTCAGGGCGGAACAGGGGACTTCCCTTGAGACGCCGTCGCGGGCAAGGGCCTCATCTTGCCAAGCGGTGGGAACCACGTGGTTTTTCTCGAGTTGCGGCGGCATTCTCGAGTTACGACGGGGATCTCAGCCTTCCCCTTGGGTTGGCCCTGGGAAGCCCAATCTTCCCCTCGGGTTGCGAGGGAAAGCTGGGGGTGGCGCTCGAGTCACTGCAGGGCCTAAGAGACCTCACCTAAGCGTGTGTCCGGGACCTAATTTTCCTCTCCAGGGAAGGCAGGGATCTCGGGGTTGCATTCCAGGCTCCCCCGGGGAGTCAGGCCTCGTCTCGAGGGGAAGCCAAGGACTCCGCTCTCCTCTCGAGTCGCGACGCGGCTCTCTTGGAGCCCCCTGAGCGGCCTCAAGGGAGTCCAGCCTCCTCTTCCGTTTGGAGAGAGGACCCGGGATTGCTCTCCAGGCCATGCAGGAAAAGAAGGCCCTCAGCTCGCGAGGACGGGGGCGTCTCAGGGGTTTCCTCGAGCTGCGGCGCCCGTGGGGGTTTTCTCCCGAGGCACGACGAGGATCTCAGGGAGCCTCTCGTGCGGCGCCAGGGAAGTCAGGTCTCCATGCGCGTGGCGAGGGGGAGCGCGTCCTGGCTCTCGAGTCACGGGTGGGGACTAGGGCCTCGAGACGCCTTGAAGAAGGACTCTCGAGGTCTTTGTCGGGGGGCGGCGGGAAACCCTCGTTTCCCTCGCCTTCTGCCGGGGACCTTAGGGAACTTCCCAGGGTGCCTCTGAGAGGCGAGGGATCCTGTGGAGGTGGCGGGGCCCCTCGGGACTCCGCTGGGTCTGGCGCAACGGAAGAGGGCCTCACCTCGAGGAGAGGCAGGCACCTCAGGCTTCCTCTGCGTTTCGGACTCCGACCGCAGGGTCCCTGCAGAGTTGGGACAGGAGAGTCAGGCCTCGTCTTGTCTGAGGAAGGGAACCCCGCTGGCCTCTCGAGTTGCTCAGGGGGTCTCAGGCCCCTCGGCGAGCTGTGTGTGGAACCCGCGGGTCTTTGCGGACGATGCACGGGGGTGGCAGTGCCCCTTCGTGTTGTGCCTTCACCCACAGGGTTGCCTTCGAAGAGGGGTCCGGGCCTCGGGTCCTTCTCAAGAGCGGACCGGGGAATCGGGGGCGTTCGGCCTGTGGCCCCACCCACGTGGCTCGTCTCGAATTTCCTCGTGAGACCGGCCTCATCCTGAGGTGCGCCGGGAAGGCCGGGAACCCCTTCCAGACCACGCAGGGGAATCGCCTCTCCTGTCGCGATCAGGAGGGGAGAAGGGGCTCAGAGGAAGCGGTGCCGGGACCCTCGGTGTTCCCCTCGGGGGAACCCGGCGTCTCGGGGGACTTTTGGGGGTCGCAGGAAGGCTGTCAGGGACCGTCTCGCCCTTCAGGGTGGAACAGGGGACTTCCCTTGAGACGCCGTCGCGGGCAAGGGCCTCATCTTGCCAAGCGGTGGGAACCACGTGGTTTTTCTCGAGTTGCGGCGGCATTCTCGAGTTACGACGGGGATCTCAGCCTTCCCCTTGGGTTGGCCCTGGGAAGCCCAATCTTCCCCTCGGGTTGCGAGGGAAAGCTGGGGGTGGCGCTCGAGTCACTGCAGGGCCTAAGAGACCTCACCTAAGCGTGTGTCCGGGACCTAATTTTCCTCTCCAGGGAAGGCAGGGATCTCGGGGTTGCATTCCAGGCTCCCCCGGGGAGTCAGGCCTCGTCTCGAGGGGAAGCCAAGGACTCCGCTCTCCTCTCGAGTCGCGACGCGGGTCTCTTGGAGCCCCCTGAGCGGCCTCAAGGGAGTCCAGCCTCCTCTTCCGTTTGGAGAGAGGACCCGGGATTGCTCTCCAGGCCATGCAGGAAAAGAAGGCCCTCAGCTCGCGAGGACGGGGGCGTCTCAGGGGTTTCCTCGAGCTGCGGCGCCCGTGGGGGTTTTCTCCCGAGGCACGACGAGGATCTCAGGGAGCCTCTCGTGCGGCGCCAGGGAAGTCAGGTCTCCATGCGCGTGGCGAGGGGGAGCGCGTCCTGGCTCTCGAGTCACGGGAGGGGACTAGGGCCTCGAGACGCCTTGAAGAAGGACTCTCGAGGTCTTTGTCGGGGGGCGGCGGGAAACCCTCGTTTCCCTCGCCTTCTGCCGGGGACCTTAGGGAACTTCCCAGGGTGCCTCTGAGAGGCGAGGGATCCTGTGGAGGTGGCGGGGCCCCTCGGGACTCCGCTGGGTCTGGCGCAACGGAAGAGGGCCTCACCTCGAGGGGAGGCAGGCACCTCAGGCTTCCTCTGCGTTTCGGACTCCGACCGCAGGGTCCCTGCAGAGTTGGGACAGGAGAGTCAGGCCTCGTCTTGTCTGAGGAAGGGAACCCCGCTGGCCTCTCGAGTTGCTCAGGGGGTCTCAGGCCCCTCGTCGAGCTGTGTGTGGAACCCGCGGGTCTTTGCGGACGATGCACGGGGGTGGCAGTGCCCCTTCGTGTTGTGCCTTCACCCACAGGGTTGCCTTCGAAGAGGGGTCCGGGCCTCGGGTCCTTCTCAAGAGCGGACCGGGGAATCGGGGGCGTTCGGCCTGTGGCCCCACCCACGTGGCTCGTCTCGAATTTCCTCGTGAGACCGGCCTCATCCTGAGGTGCGCCGGGAAGGCCGGGAACCCCTTCCAGACCACGCAGGGGAATCGCCTCTCCTGTCGCGATCAGGAGGGGAGAAGGGGCTCAGAGGAAGCGGTGCCGGGACCCTCGGTGTTCCCCTCGGGGGAACCCGGCGTGTCGGGGGACTTTTGGGGGTCGCAGGAAGGCTGTCAGGGACCGTCTCGCCCTTCAGGGCGGAACAGGGGACTTCCCTTGAGACGCCGTCGCGGGCAAGGGCCTCATCTTGCCAAGCGGTGGGAACCACGTGGTTTTTCTCGAGTTGCGGCGGCATTCTCGAGTTACGACGGGGATCTCAGCCTTCCCCTTGGGTTGGCCCTGGGAAGCCCAATCTTCCCCTCGGGTTGCGAGGGAAAGCTGGGGGTGGCGCTCGAGTCACTGCAGGGCCTAAGAGACCTCACCTAAGCGTGTGTCCGGGACCTAATTTTCCTCTCCAGGGAAGGCAGGGATCTCGGGGTTGCATTCCAGGCTCCCCCGGGGAGTCAGGCCTCGTCTCGAGGGGAAGCCAAGGACTCCGCTCTCCTCTCGAGTCGCGACGCGGCTCTCTTGGAGCCCCCTGAGCGGCCTCAAGGGAGTCCAGCCTCCTCTTCCGTTTGGAGAGAGGACCCGGGATTGCTCTCCAGGCCATGCAGGAAAAGAAGGCCCTCAGCTCGCGAGGACGGGGGCGTCTCAGGGGTTTCCTCGAGCTGCGGCGCCCGTGGGGGTTTTCTCCCGAGGCACGACGAGGATCTCAGGGAGCCTCTCGTGCGGCGCCAGGGAAGTCAGGTCTCCATGCGCGTGGCGAGGGGGAGCGCGTCCTGGCTCTCGAGTCACGGGAGGGGACTAGGGCCTCGAGACGCCTTGAAGAAGGACTCTCGAGGTCTTTGTCGGGGGGCGGCGGGAAACCCTCGTTTCCCTCGCCTTCTGCCGGGGACCTTAGGGAACTTCCCAGGGTGCCTCTGAGAGGCGAGGGATCCTGTGGAGGTGGCGGGGCCCCTCGGGACTCCGCTGGGTCTGGCGCAACGGAAGAGGGCCTCACCTCGAGGGGAGGCAGGCACCTCAGGCTTCCTCTGCGTTTCGGACTCCGACCGCAGGGTCCCTGCAGAGTTGGGACAGGAGAGTCAGGCCTCGTCTTGTCTGAGGAAGGGAACCCCGCTGGCCTCTCGAGTTGCTCAGGGGGTCTCAGGCCCCTCGTCGAGCTGTGTGTGGAACCCGCGGGTCTTTGCGGACGATGCACGGGGGTGGCAGTGCCCCTTCGTGTTGTGCCTTCACCCACAGGGTTGCCTTCGAAGAGGGGTCCGGGCCTCGGGTCCTTCTCAAGAGCGGACCGGGGAATCGGGGGCGTTCGGCCTGTGGCCCCACCCACGTGGCTCGTCTCGAATTTCCTCGTGAGACCGGCCTCATCCTGAGGTGCGCCGGGAAGGCCGGGAACCCCTTCCAGACCACGCAGGGGAATCGCCTCTCCTGTCGCGATCAGGAGGGGAGAAGGGGCTCAGAGGAAGCGGTGCCGGGACCCTCGGTGTTCCCCTCGGGGGAACCCGGCGTGTCGGGGGACTTTTGGGGGTCGCAGGAAGGCTGTCAGGGACCGTCTCGCCCTTCAGGGCGGAACAGGGGACTTCCCTTGAGACGCCGTCGCGGGCAAGGGCCTCATCTTGCCAAGCGGTGGGAACCACGTGGTTTTTCTCGAGTTGCGGCGGCATTCTCGAGTTACGACGGGGATCTCAGCCTTCCCCTTGGGTTGGCCCTGGGAAGCCCAATCTTCCCCTCGGGTTGCGAGGGAAAGCTGGGGGTGGCGCTCGAGTCACTGCAGGGCCTAAGAGACCTCACCTAAGCGTGTGTCCGGGACCTAATTTTCCTCTCCAGGGAAGGCAGGGATCTCGGGGTTGCATTCCAGGCTCCCCCGGGGAGTCAGGCCTCGTCTCGAGGGGAAGCCAAGGACTCCGCTCTCCTCTCGAGTCGCGACGCGGCTCTCTTGGAGCCCCCTGAGCGGCCTCAAGGGAGTCCAGCCTCCTCTTCCGTTTGGAGAGAGGACCCGGGATTGCTCTCCAGGCCATGCAGGAAAAGAAGGCCCTCAGCTCGCGAGGACGGGGGCGTCTCAGGGGTTTCCTCGAGCTGCGGCGCCCGTGGGGGTTTTCTCCCGAGGCACGACGAGGATCTCAGGGAGCCTCTCGTGCGGCGCCAGGGAAGTCAGGTCTCCATGCGCGTGGCGAGGGGGAGCGCGTCCTGGCTCTCGAGTCACGGGTGGGGACTAGGGCCTCGAGACGCCTTGAAGAAGGACTCTCGAGGTCTTTGTCGGGGGGCGGCGGGAAACCCTCGTTTCCCTCGCCTTCTGCCGGGGACCTTAGGGAACTTCCCAGGGTGCCTCTGAGAGGCGAGGGATCCTGTGGAGGTGGCGGGGCCCCTCGGGACTCCGCTGGGTCTGGCGCAACGGAAGAGGGCCTCACCTCGAGGAGAGGCAGGCACCTCAGGCTTCCTCTGCGTTTCGGACTCCGACCGCAGGGTCCCTGCAGAGTTGGGACAGGAGAGTCAGGCCTCGTCTTGTCTGAGGAAGGGAACCCCGCTGGCCTCTCGAGTTGCTCAGGGGGTCTCAGGCCCCTCGTCGAGCTGTGTGTGGAACCCGCGGGTCTTTGCGGACGATGCACGGGGGTGGCAGTGCCCCTTCGTGTTGTGCCTTCACCCACAGGGTTGCCTTCGAAGAGGGGTCCGGGCCTCGGGTCCTTCTCAAGAGCGGACCGGGGAATCGGGGGCGTTCGGCCTGTGGCCCCACCCACGTGGCTCGTCTCGAATTTCCTCGTGAGACCGGCCTCATCCTGAGGTGCGCCGGGAAGGCCGGGAACCCCTTCCAGACCACGCAGGGGAATCGCCTCTCCTGTCGCGATCAGGAGGGGAGAAGGGGCTCAGAGGAAGCGGTGCCGGGACCCTCGGTGTTCCCCTCGGGGGAACCCGGCGTGTCGGGGGACTTTTGGGGGTCGCAGGAAGGCTGTCAGGGACCGTCTCGCCCTTCAGGGCGGAACAGGGGACTTCCCTTGAGACGCCGTCGCGGGCAAGGGCCTCATCTTGCCAAGCGGTGGGAACCACGTGGTTTTTCTCGAGTTGCGGCGGCATTCTCGAGTTACGACGGGGATCTCAGCCTTCCCCTTGGGTTGGCCCTGGGAAGCCCAATCTTCCCCTCGGGTTGCGAGGGAAAGCTGGGGGTGGCGCTCGAGTCACTGCAGGGCCTAAGAGACCTCACCTAAGCGTGTGTCCGGGACCTAATTTTCCTCTCCAGGGAAGGCAGGGATCTCGGGGTTGCATTCCAGGCTCCCCCGGGGAGTCAGGCCTCGTCTCGAGGGGAAGCCAAGGACTCCGCTCTCCTCTCGAGTCGCGACGCGGCTCTCTTGGAGCCCCCTGAGCGGCCTCAAGGGAGTCCAGCCTCCTCTTCCGTTTGGAGAGAGGACCCGGGATTGCTCTCCAGGCCATGCAGGAAAAGAAGGCCCTCAGCTCGCGAGGACGGGGGCGTCTCAGGGGTTTCCTCGAGCTGCGGCGCCCGTGGGGGTTTTCTCCCGAGGCACGACGAGGATCTCAGGGAGCCTCTCGTGCGGCGCCAGGGAAGTCAGGTCTCCATGCGCGTGGCGAGGGGGAGCGCGTCCTGGCTCTCGAGTCACGGGTGGGGACTAGGGCCTCGAGACGCCTTGAAGAAGGACTCTCGAGGTCTTTGTCGGGGGGCGGCGGGAAACCCTCGTTTCCCTCGCCTTCTGCCGGGGACCTTAGGGAACTTCCCAGGGTGCCTCTGAGAGGCGAGGGATCCTGTGGAGGTGGCGGGGCCCCTCGGGACTCCGCTGGGTCTGGCGCAACGGAAGAGGGCCTCACCTCGAGGAGAGGCAGGCACCTCAGGCTTCCTCTGCGTTTCGGACTCCGACCGCAGGGTCCCTGCAGAGTTGGGACAGGAGAGTCAGGCCTCGTCTTGTCTGAGGAAGGGAACCCCGCTGGCCTCTCGAGTTGCTCAGGGGGTCTCAGGCCCCTCGGCGAGCTGTGTGTGGAACCCGCGGGTCTTTGCGGACGATGCACGGGGGTGGCAGTGCCCCTTCGTGTTGTGCCTTCACCCACAGGGTTGCCTTCGAAGAGGGGTCCGGGCCTCGGGTCCTTCTCAAGAGCGGACCGGGGAATCGGGGGCGTTCGGCCTGTGGCCCCACCCACGTGGCTCGTCTCGAATTTCCTCGTGAGACCGGCCTCATCCTGAGGTGCGCCGGGAAGGCCGGGAACCCCTTCCAGACCACGCAGGGGAATCGCCTCTCCTGTCGCGATCAGGAGGGGAGAAGGGGCTCAGAGGAAGCGGTGCCGGGACCCTCGGTGTTCCCCTCGGGGGAACCCGGCGTCTCGGGGGACTTTTGGGGGTCGCAGGAAGGCTGTCAGGGACCGTCTCGCCCTTCAGGGTGGAACAGGGGACTTCCCTTGAGACGCCGTCGCGGGCAAGGGCCTCATCTTGCCAAGCGGTGGGAACCACGTGGTTTTTCTCGAGTTGCGGCGGCATTCTCGAGTTACGACGGGGATCTCAGCCTTCCCCTTGGGTTGGCCCTGGGAAGCCCAATCTTCCCCTCGGGTTGCGAGGGAAAGCTGGGGGTGGCGCTCGAGTCACTGCAGGGCCTAAGAGACCTCACCTAAGCGTGTGTCCGGGACCTAATTTTCCTCTCCAGGGAAGGCAGGGATCTCGGGGTTGCATTCCAGGCTCCCCCGGGGAGTCAGGCCTCGTCTCGAGGGGAAGCCAAGGACTCCGCTCTCCTCTCGAGTCGCGACGCAGGTTTCTTGGAGCCCCCTGAGCGGCCTCAAGGGAGTCCAGCCTCCTCTTCCGTTTGGAGAGAGGACCCGGGATTGCTCTCCAGGCCATGCAGGAAAAGAAGGCCCTCAGCTCGCGAGGACGGGGGCGTCTCAGGGGTTTCCTCGAGCTGCGGCGCCCGTGGGGGTTTTCTCCCGAGGCACGACGAGGATCTCAGGGAGCCTCTCGTGCGGCGCCAGGGAAGTCAGGTCTCCATGCGCGTGGCGAGGGGGAGCGCGTCCTGGCTCTCGAGTCACGGGAGGGGACTAGGGCCTCGAGACGCGTTGAAGAAGGACTCTCGAGGTCTTTGTCGGGGGGCGGCGGGAAACCCTCGTTTCCCTCGCCTTCTGCCGGGGACCTTAGGGAACTTCCCAGGGTGCCTCTGAGAGGCGAGGGATCCTGTGGAGGAGGCGGGGCCCCTCGGGACTCCGCTGGGTCTGGCGCAACGGAAGAGGGCCTCACCTCGAGGGGAGGCAGGCACCTCAGGCTTCCTCTGCGTTTCGGACTCCGACCGCAGGGTCCCTGCAGAGTTGGGACAGGAGAGTCAGGCCTCGTCTTGTCTGAGGAAGGGAACCCCACTGGCCTCTCGAGTTGCTCAGGGGGTCTCAGGCCCCTCGTCGAGCTGTGTGTGGAACCCGCGGGTCTTTGCGGACGATGCACGGGGGTGGCAGTGCCCCTTCGTGTTGTGCCTTCACCCACAGGGTTGCCTTCGAAGAGGGGTCCGGGCCTCGGGTCCTTCTCAAGAGCGGACCGGGGAATCGGGGGCGTTCGGCCTGTGGCCCCACCCACGTGGCTCGTCTCGAATTTCCTCGTGAGACTGGCCTCATCCTGAGGTGCGCCGGGAAGGCCGGAAACCCCTTCCAGACCACGCAGGGGAATCGCCTCTCCTGTCGCGATCAGGAGGGGAGAAGGGGCTCAGAGGAAGCGGTGCCGGGACCCTCGGTGTTCCCCTCGGGGGAACCCGGCGTGTCGGGGGACTTTTGGGGGTCGCAGGAAGGCTGTCAGGGACCGTCTCGCCCTTCAGGGCGGAACAGGGGACTTCCCTTGAGACGCCGTCGCGGGCAAGGGCCTCATCTTGCCAAGCGGTGGGAACCACGTGGTTTTTCTCGAGTTGCGGCGGCATTCTCGAGTTACGACGGGGATCTCAGCCTTCCCCTTGGGTTGGCCCTGGGAAGCCCAATCTTCCCCTCGGGTTGCGAGGGAAAGCTGGGGGTGGCGCTCGAGTCACTGCAGGGCCTAAGAGACCTCACCTAAGCGTGTGTCCGGGACCTAATTTTCCTCTCCAGGGAAGGCAGGGATCTCGGGGTTGCATTCCAGGCTCCCCCGGGGAGTCAGGCCTCGTCTCGAGGGGAAGCCAAGGACTCCGCTCTCCTCTCGAGTCGCGACGCGGCTCTCTTGGAGCCCCCTGAGCGGCCTCAAGGGAGTCCAGCCTCCTCTTCCGTTTGGAGAGAGGACCCGGGATTGCTCTCCAGGCCATGCAGGAAAAGAAGGCCCTCAGCTCGCGAGGACGGGGGCGTCTCAGGGTTTCCCTCGAGCTGCGGCGCCCGTGGGGGTTTTCTCCCGAGGCACGACGAGGATCTCAAGGAGCCTCTCGTGCGGCGCCAGGGAAGTCAGGTCTCCATGCGCGTGGCGAGGGGGAGCGCGTCCTGGCTCTCGAGTCACGGGTGGGGACTAGGGCCTCGAGACGCCTTGAAGAAGGACTCTCGAGGTCTTTGTCGGGGGGCGGCGGGAAACCCTCGTTTCCCTCGCCTTCTGCCGGGGACCTTAGGGAACTTCCCAGGGTGCCTCTGAGAGGCGAGGGATCCTGTGGAGGTGGCGGGGCCCCTCGGGACTCCGCTGGGTCTGGCGCAACGGAAGAGGGCCTCACCTCGAGGGGAGGCAGGCACCTCAGGCTTCCTCTGCGTTTCGGACTCCGACCGCAGGGTCCCTGCAGAGTTGGGACAGGAGAGTCAGGCCTCGTCTTGTCTGAGGAAGGGAACCCCGCTGGCCTCTCGAGTTGCTCAGGGGGTCTCAGGCCCCTCGGCGAGCTGTGTGTGGAACCCGCGGGTCTTTGCGGACGATGCACGGGGGTGGCAGTGCCCCTTCGTGTTGTGCCTTCACCCACAGGGTTGCCTTCGAAGAGGGGTCCGGGCCTCGGGTCCTTCTCAAGAGCGGACCGGGGAATCGGGGGCGTTCGGCTTGTGGCCCCACCCACGTGGCTCGTCTCGAATTTCCTCGTGAGACCGGCCTCATCCTGAGGTGCGCCGGGAAGGCCGGGAACCCCTTCCAGACCACGCAGGGGAATCGCCTCTCCTGTCGCGATCAGGAGGGGAGAAGGGGCTCAGAGGAAGCGGTGCCGGGACCCTCGGTGTTCCCCTCGGGGGAACCCGGCGTGTCGGGGGACTTTTGGGGGTCGCAGGAAGGCTGTCAGGGACCGTCTCGCCCTTCAGGGCGGAACAGGGGACTTCCCTTGAGACGCCGTCGCGGGCAAGGGCCTCATCTTGCCAAGCGGTGGGAACCACGTGGTTTTTCTCGAGTTGCGGCGGCATTCTCGAGTTACGACGGGGATCTCAGCCTTCCCCTTGGGTTGGCCCTGGGAAGCCCAATCTTCCCCTCGGGTTGCGAGGGAAAGCTGGGGGTGGCGCTCGAGTCACTGCAGGGCCTAAGAGACCTCACCTAAGCGTGTGTCCGGGACCTAATTTTCCTCTCCAGGGAAGGCAGGGATCTCGGGGTTGCATTCCAGGCTCCCCCGGGGAGTCAGGCCTCGTCTCGAGGGGAAGCCAAGGACTCCGCTCTCCTCTCGAGTCGCGACGCGGCTCTCTTGGAGCCCCCTGAGCGGCCTCAAGGGAGTCCAGCCTCCTCTTCCGTTTGGAGAGAGGACCCGGGATTGCTCTCCAGGCCATGCAGGAAAAGAAGGCCCTCAGCTCGCGAGGACGGGGGCGTCTCAGGGGTTTCCTCGAGCTGCGGCGCCCGTGGGGGTTTTCTCCCGAGGCACGACGAGGATCTCAGGGAGCCTCTCGTGCGGCGCCAGGGAAGTCAGGTCTCCATGCGCGTGGCGAGGGGGAGCGCGTCCTGGCTCTCGAGTCACGGGAGGGGACTAGGGCCTCGAGACGCCTTGAAGAAGGACTCTCGAGGTCTTTGTCGGGGGGCGGCGGGAAACCCTCGTTTCCCTCGCCTTCTGCCGGGGACCTTAGGGAACTTCCCAGGGTGCCTCTGAGAGGCGAGGGATCCTGTGGAGGTGGCGGGGCCCCTCGGGACTCCGCTGGGTCTGGCGCAACGGAAGAGGGCCTCACCTCGAGGGGAGGCAGGCACCTCAGGCTTCCTCTGCGTTTCGGACTCCGACCGCAGGGTCCCTGCAGAGTTGGGACAGGAGAGTCAGGCCTCGTCTTGTCTGAGGAAGGGAACCCCGCTGGCCTCTCGAGTTGCTCAGGGGGTCTCAGGCCCCTCGTCGAGCTGTGTGTGGAACCCGCGGGTCTTTGCGGACGATGCACGGGGGTGGCAGTGCCCCTTCGTGTCGTGCCTTCACCCACAGGGTTGCCTTCGAAGAGGGGTCCGGGCCTCGGGTCCTTCTCAAGAGCGGACCGGGGAATCGGGGGCGTTCGGCCTGTGGCCCCACCCACGTGGCTCGTCTCGAATTTCCTCGTGAGACCGGCCTCATCCTGAGGTGCGCCGGGAAGGCCGGGAACCCCTTCCAGACCACGCAGGGGAATCGCCTCTCCTGTCGCGATCAGGAGGGGAGAAGGGGCTCAGAGGAAGCGGTGCCGGGACCCTCGGTGTTCCCCTCGGGGGAACCCGGCGTGTCGGGGGACTTTTGGGGGTCGCAGGAAGGCTGTCAGGGACCGTCTCGCCCTTCAGGGCGGAACAGGGGACTTCCCTTGAGACGCCGTCGCGGGCAAGGGCCTCATCTTGCCAAGCGGTGGGAACCACGTGGTTTTTCTCGAGTTGCGGCGGCATTCTCGAGTTACGACGGGGATCTCAGCCTTCCCCTTGGGTTGGCCCTGGGAAGCCCAATCTTCCCCTCGGGTTGCGAGGGAAAGCTGGGGGTGGCGCTCGAGTCACTGCAGGGCCTAAGAGACCTCACCTAAGCGTGTGTCCGGGACCTAATTTTCCTCTCCAGGGAAGGCAGGGATCTCGGGGTTGCATTCCAGGCTCCCCCGGGGAGTCAGGCCTCGTCTCGAGGGGAAGCCAAGGACTCCGCTCTCCTCTCGAGTCGCGACGCGGGTCTCTTGGAGCCCCCTGAGCGGCCTCAAGGGAGTCCAGCCTCCTCTTCCGTTTGGAGAGAGGACCCGGGATTGCTCTCCAGGCCATGCAGGAAAAGAAGGCCCTCAGCTCGCGAGGACGGGGGCGTCTCAGGGGTTTCCTCGAGCTGCGGCGCCCGTGGGGGTTTTCTCCCGAGGCACGACGAGGATCTCAGGGAGCCTCTCGTGCGGCGCCAGGGAAGTCAGGTCTCCATGCGCGTGGCGAGGGGGAGCGCGTCCTGGCTCTCGAGTCACGGGAGGGGACTAGGGCCTCGAGACGCCTTGAAGAAGGACTCTCGAGGTCTTTGTCGGGGGGCGGCGGGAAACCCTCGTTTCCCTCGCCTTCTGCCGGGGACCTTAGGGAACTTCCCAGGGTGCCTCTGAGAGGCGAGGGATCCTGTGGAGGTGGCGGGGCCCCTCGGGACTCCGCTGGGTCTGGCGCAACGGAAGAGGGCCTCACCTCGAGGGGAGGCAGGCACCTCAGGCTTCCTCTGCGTTTCGGACTCCGACCGCAGGGTCCCTGCAGAGTTGGGACAGGAGAGTCAGGCCTCGTCTTGTCTGAGGAAGGGAACCCCGCTGGCCTCTCGAGTTGCTCAGGGGGTCTCAGGCCCCTCGTCGAGCTGTGTGTGGAACCCGCGGGTCTTTGCGGACGATGCACGGGGGTGGCAGTGCCCCTTCGTGTTGTGCCTTCACCCACAGGGTTGCCTTCGAAGAGGGGTCCGGGCCTCGGGTCCTTCTCAAGAGCGGACCGGGGAATCGGGGGCGTTCGGCCTGTGGCCCCACCCACGTGGCTCGTCTCGAATTTCCTCGTGAGACCGGCCTCATCCTGAGGTGCGCCGGGAAGGCCGGGAACCCCTTCCAGACCACGCAGGGGAATCGCCTCTCCTGTCGCGATCAGGAGGGGAGAAGGGGCTCAGAGGAAGCGGTGCCGGGACCCTCGGTGTTCCCCTCGGGGGAACCCGGCGTGTCGGGGACTTTTGGGGGTCGCAGGAAGGCTGTCAGGGACCGTCTCGCCCTTCAGGGCGGAACAGGGGACTTCCCTTGAGACGCCGTCGCGGGCAAGGGCCTCATCTTGCCAAGCGGTGGGAACCACGTGGTTTTTCTCGAGTTGCGGCGGCATTCTCGAGTTACGACGGGGATCTCAGCCTTCCCCTTGGGTTGGCCCTGGGAAGCCCAATCTTCCCCTCGGGTTGCGAGGGAAAGCTGGGGGTGGCGCTCGAGTCACTGCAGGGCCTAAGAGACCTCACCTAAGCGTGTGTCCGGGACCTAATTTTCCTCTCCAGGGAAGGCAGGGATCTCGGGGTTGCATTCCAGGCTCCCCCGGGGAGTCAGGCCTCGTCTCGAGGGGAAGCCAAGGACTCCGCTCTCCTCTCGAGTCGCGACGCGGCTCTCTTGGAGCCCCCTGAGCGGCCTCAAGGGAGTCCAGCCTCCTCTTCCGTTTGGAGAGAGGACCCGGGATTGCTCTCCAGGCCATGCAGGAAAAGAAGGCCCTCAGCTCGCGAGGACGGGGCGTCTCAGGGGTTTCCTCGAGCTGCGGCGCCCGTGGGGGTTTTCTCCCGAGGCACGACGAGGATCTCAGGGAGCCTCTCGTGCGGCGCCAGGGAAGTCAGGTCTCCATGCGCGTGGCGAGGGGGAGCGCGTCCTGGCTCTCGAGTCACGGGAGGGGACTAGGGCCTCGAGACGCCTTGAAGAAGGACTCTCGAGGTCTTTGTCGGGGGGCGGCGGGAAACCCTCGTTTCCCTCGCCTTCTGCCGGGGACCTTAGGGAACTTCCCAGGGTGCCTCTGAGAGGCGAGGGATCCTGTGGAGGTGGCGGGGCCCCTCGGGACTCCGCTGGGTCTGGCGCAACGGAAGAGGGCCTCACCTCGAGGGGAGGCAGGCACCTCAGGCTTCCTCTGCGTTTCGGACTCCGACCGCAGGGTCCCTGCAGAGTTGGGACAGGAGAGTCAGGCCTCGTCTTGTCTGAGGAAGGGAACCCCGCTGGCCTCTCGAGTTGCTCAGGGGGTCTCAGGCCCCTCGTCGAGCTGTGTGTGGAACCCGCGGGTCTTTGCGGACGATGCACGGGGGTGGCAGTGCCCCTTCGTGTCGTGCCTTCACCCACAGGGTTGCCTTCGAAGAGGGGTCCGGGCCTCGGGTCCTTCTCAAGAGCGGACCGGGGAATCGGGGGCGTTCGGCCTGTGGCCCCACCCACGTGGCTCGTCTCGAATTTCCTCGTGAGACCGGCCTCATCCTGAGGTGCGCCGGGAAGGCCGGGAACCCTTCCAGACCACGCAGGGGAATCGCCTCTCCTGTCGCGATCAGGAGGGGAGAAGGGGCTCAGAGGAAGCGGTGCCGGGACCCTCGGTGTTCCCCTCGGGGGAACCCGGCGTGTCGGGGGACTTTTGGGGGTCGCAGGAAGGCTGTCAGGGACCGTCTCGCCCTTCAGGGCGGAACAGGGGACTTCCCTTGAGACGCCGTCGCGGGCAAGGGCCTCATCTTGCCAAGCGGTGGGAACCACGTGGTTTTTCTCGAGTTGCGGCGGCATTCTCGAGTTACGACGGGGATCTCAGCCTTCCCCTTGGGTTGGCCCTGGGAAGCCCAATCTTCCCCTCGGGTTGCGAGGGAAAGCTGGGGGTGGCGCTCGAGTCACTGCAGGGCCTAAGAGACCTCACCTAAGCGTGTGTCCGGGACCTAATTTTCCTCTCCAGGGAAGGCAGGGATCTCGGGGTTGCATTCCAGGCTCCCCCGGGGAGTCAGGCCTCGTCTCGAGGGGAAGCCAAGGACTCCGCTCTCCTCTCGAGTCGCGACGCGGGTCTCTTGGAGCCCCCTGAGCGGCCTCAAGGGAGTCCAGCCTCCTCTTCCGTTTGGAGAGAGGACCCGGGATTGCTCTCCAGGCCATGCAGGAAAAGAAGGCCCTCAGCTCGCGAGGACGGGGGCGTCTCAGGGGTTTCCTCGAGCTGCGGCGCCCGTGGGGGTTTTCTCCCGAGGCACGACGAGGATCTCAGGGAGCCTCTCGTGCGGCGCCAGGGAAGTCAGGTCTCCATGCGCGTGGCGAGGGGGAGCGCGTCCTGGCTCTCGAGTCACGGGAGGGGACTAGGGCCTCGAGACGCCTTGAAGAAGGACTCTCGAGGTCTTTGTCGGGGGGCGGCGGGAAACCCTCGTTTCCCTCGCCTTCTGCCGGGGACCTTAGGGAACTTCCCAGGGTGCCTCTGAGAGGCGAGGGATCCTGTGGAGGTGGCGGGGCCCCTCGGGACTCCGCTGGGTCTGGCGCAACCGAAGAGGGCCTCACCTCGAGGGGAGGCAGGCACCTCAGGCTTCCTCTGCGTTTCGGACTCCGACCGCAGGGTCCCTGCAGAGTTGGGACAGGAGAGTCAGGCCTCGTCTTGTCTGAGGAAGGGAACCCCGCTGGCCTCTCGAGTTGCTCAGGGGGTCTCAGGCCCCTCGTCGAGCTGTGTGTGGAACCCGCGGGTCTTTGCGGACGATGCACGGGGGTGGCAGTGCCCCTTCGTGTTGTGCCTTCACCCACAGGGTTGCCTTCGAAGAGGGGTCCGGGCCTCGGGTCCTTCTCAAGAGCGGACCGGGGAATTGGGGGCGTTCGGCCTGTGGCCCCACCCACGTGGCTCGTCTCGAATTTCCTCGTGAGACCGGCCTCATCCTGAGGTGCGCCGGGAAGGCCGGGAACCCCTTCCAGACCACGCAGGGGAATCGCCTCTCCTGTCGCGATCAGGAGGGGAGAAGGGGCTCAGAGGAAGCGGTGCCGGGACCCTCGGTGTTCCCCTCGGGGGAACCCGGCGTGTCGGGGGACTTTTGGGGGTCGCAGGAAGGCTGTCAGGGACCGTCTCGCCCTTCAGGGCGGAACAGGGGACTTCCCTTGAGACGCCGTCGCGGGCAAGGGCCTCATCTTGCCAAGCGGTGGGAACCACGTGGTTTTTCTCGAGTTGCGGCGGCATTCTCGAGTTACGACGGGATCTCAGCCTTCCCCTTGGGTTGGCCCTGGGAAGCCCAATCTTCCCCTCGGGTTGCGAGGGAAAGCTGGGGGTGGCGCTCGAGTCACTGCAGGGCCTAAGAGACCTCACCTAAGCGTGTGTCCGGGACCTAATTTTCCTCTCCAGGGAAGGCAGGGATCTCGGGGTTGCATTCCAGGCTCCCCCGGGGAGTCAGGCCTCGTCTCGAGGGGAAGCCAAGGACTCCGCTCTCCTCTCGAGTCGCGACGCGGCTCTCTTGGAGCCCCCTGAGCGGCCTCAAGGGAGTCCAGCCTCCTCTTCCGTTTGGAGAGAGGACCCGGGATTGCTCTCCAGGCCATGCAGGAAAAGAAGGCCCTCAGCTCGCGAGGACGGGGGCGTCTCAGGGGTTTCCTCGAGCTGCGGCGCCCGTGGGGGTTTTCTCCCGAGGCACGACGAGGATCTCAGGGAGCCTCTCGTGCGGCGCCAGGGAAGTCAGGTCTCCATGCGCGTGGCGAGGGGGAGCGCGTCCTGGCTCTCGAGTCACGGGAGGGGACTAGGGCCTCGAGACGCCTTGAAGAAGGACTCTCGAGGTCTTTGTCGGGGGGCGGCGGGAAACCCTCGTTTCCCTCGCCTTCTGCCGGGGACCTTAGGGAACTTCCCAGGGTGCCTCTGAGAGGCGAGGGATCCTGTGGAGGTGGCGGGGCCCCTCGGGACTCCGCTGGGTCTGGCGCAACGGAAGAGGGCCTCACCTCGAGGGGAGGCAGGCACCTCAGGCTTCCTCTGCGTTTCGGACTCCGACCGCAGGGTCCCTGCAGAGTTGGGACAGGAGAGTCAGGCCTCGTCTTGTCTGAGGAAGGGAACCCCGCTGGCCTCTCGAGTTGCTCAGGGGGTCTCAGGCCCCTCGTCGAGCTGTGTGTGGAACCCGCGGGTCTTTGCGGACGATGCACGGGGGTGGCAGTGCCCCTTCGTGTTGTGCCTTCACCCACAGGGTTGCCTTCGAAGAGGGGTCCGGGCCTCGGGTCCTTCTCAAGAGCGGACCGGGGAATCGGGGGCGTTCGGCCTGTGGCCCCACCCACGTGGCTCGTCTCGAATTTCCTCGTGAGACCGGCCTCATCCTGAGGTGCGCCGGGAAGGCCGGGAACCCCTTCCAGACCACGCAGGGGAATCGCCTCTCCTGTCGCGATCAGGAGGGGAGAAGGGGCTCAGAGGAAGCGGTGCCGGGACCCTCGGTGTTCCCCTCGGGGGAACCCGGCGTGTCGGGGGACTTTTGGGGGTCGCAGGAAGGCTGTCAGGGACCGTCTCGCCCTTCAGGGCGGAACAGGGGACTTCCCTTGAGACGCCGTCGCGGGCAAGGGCCTCATCTTGCCAAGCGGTGGGAACCACGTGGTTTTTCTCGAGTTGCGGCGGCATTCTCGAGTTACGACGGGGATCTCAGCCTTCCCCTTGGGTTGGCCCTGGGAAGCCCAATCTTCCCCTCGGGTTGCGAGGGAAAGCTGGGGGTGGCGCTCGAGTCACTGCAGGGCCTAAGAGACCTCACCTAAGCGTGTGTCCGGGACCTAATTTTCCTCTCCAGGGAAGGCAGGGATCTCGGGGTTGCATTCCAGGCTCCCCCGGGGAGTCAGGCCTCGTCTCGAGGGGAAGCCAAGGACTCCGCTCTCCTCTCGAGTCGCGACGCGGCTCTCTTGGAGCCCCCTGAGCGGCCTCAAGGGAGTCCAGCCTCCTCTTCCGTTTGGAGAGAGGACCCGGGATTGCTCTCCAGGCCATGCAGGAAAAGAAGGCCCTCAGCTCGCGAGGACGGGGGCGTCTCAGGGGTTTCCTCGAGCTGCGGCGCCCGTGGGGGTTTTCTCCCGAGGCACGACGAGGATCTCAGGGAGCCTCTCGTGCGGCGCCAGGGAAGTCAGGTCTCCATGCGCGTGGCGAGGGGGAGCGCGTCCTGGCTCTCGAGTCACGGGAGGGGACTAGGGCCTCGAGACGCCTTGAAGAAGGACTCTCGAGGTCTTTGTCGGGGGGCGGCGGGAAACCCTCGTTTCCCTCGCCTTCTGCCGGGGACCTTAGGGAACTTCCCAGGGTGCCTCTGAGAGGCGAGGGATCCTGTGGAGGTGGCGGGGCCCCTCGGGACTCCGCTGGGTCTGGCGCAACCGAAGAGGGCCTCACCTCGAGGGGAGGCAGGCACCTCAGGCTTCCTCTGCGTTTCGGACTCCGACCGCAGGGTCCCTGCAGAGTTGGGACAGGAGAGTCAGGCCTCGTCTTGTCTGAGGAAGGGAACCCCGCTGGCCTCTCGAGTTGC